>NC_046288.1:53471474-53774504 GCF_004115265.2 Rhinolophus ferrumequinum
TGTTGGAGACATCATGATTGACAATTTACATTTTCTTTGTTACAGATGTTTCATTTGGATCCTTTGAATCATACAATATTTAACCCAGAATTATTTCAACCAGAGATGTCACTGACGACAGGTAAGAAAACCCCTCACTTCTACTGCCCTGTTGTTTTGCTTTCACTTTTACTTAAATTCAGGATTTGCTAATAGTCTCTTTTAGAAAGTCAGTGATGTACCTAGGAAAGAAATGGTGATTTATGTTCTGAAAACCAATCTTTTAATATACTTTCTTGAAGTATATTTGCACAAAAATGTTTTACCTCAATTATGTATTCTAAGACTCAGAATTTCTGTCACTAATATCTGCTAGGATAGCTCAGAAGTAATGTCTTCACTCAGTCTGAGGATTTTCCTTCTCACCCAATCTTATCATCTCTGGATTCTTTTTAAATCCTCCGTGCTTTGTTGCAGATGTAGGCTGTCTTGACTCTTCAGATCTACTCCAAAAACACTTATTTGAGTGCCTTCTGTGTGTGTCAGACACTGGGGAAAGAAAGTGGACAAAAGTCACAAAAATCATCTCAGTAAAAACTTCATCTTTTTAAAAAGCTCTTAGCTTTACATTCTGACCAGTTGGATAAAACTCATGATAATTGTCCTTCCATCTAACGTGACTATTAATTATTGCCATCCATAAAGTGTTAAATCTCATATGAGTGATTTTAAAAATGAACACATTTAGTCTCTTTTTTTACTTATTGATTTATATGCAAGCTCGGTGTGTTGGTTCTCTTTATGTGCTCCTCACATCACCAGCAGGGGCACTTAAGAGATTTTCAAAAGCAGTTTGAGTAGTGATGGAAGTTGTATGTAAAACATGAAGTTTTGTAATCACTGAAGTGGACATCCGCTCTTCAATTCTCCATGGACTTATTTGTCCTCATTGGTGGACTTTATCTAATTTGTATCATTCTTATTTAAAACTATTATTGTCACTCTGGTATTTATTTACTTTTCATTTTTTAGATCAGAATGTTTTTCTGCATTTTTATCTTTATTATTTATAGAAGTTCATGGGAGGTAAAAAATAAATCTACTATGCTTTCACCTTCACTAGCAAAAGTTGTGTTGCTGAGGCTGTTTTCTCTTTACCCCACAAAACATATTTTGTACGCCACCGTATCTGAGATCTCGTGAACTGCTGTCCAATTTGAGCTCTAGGTCAGCTTCCTGTGAAGAACAAGTAAATGTCTTGGTAGCTTCTGTGTTTCCTGTGAACTTTTATTTCTGGGGATCAAAGTATTTTTCTTAGTATTAATGCTTTAGTGAAAACATAAGAACTTGGTTCTTGCCTCAAGAAACATGTACATTTCCATTTAAGACCTTGTAAATACCAAACAGTATCCTAAGGCAGACACTTTCAGAAATAATGTCTTTATTTCATCAACTTTATGAAGATAGAAATAAGATTATCAAAAGAACCATCTCATAAGTATTCTGGGGTCAGAGCTTCACATTGTAGAAATTATTTTGCCATAATATTAGAAAGACTTTTAAAATTATACCTCAAAAGTTTATCTTCCAGTTATTACCTCATCGTTTTTATTGTTTTTTTCCCGTCTCTGTTGTAGTGGCATAGTACAGTTTTTATAATCCAAGGTGTATGCTGTTTTATGCACATTTTGAAGGGATAGGATGATTATGTAAGCCAATATTAACTGGTAATTTTCACATGGATCATTTTATCTTATATGTTTCTTGAAATCTAAAACCATTAGTAGTTCCCTTACTTGTTGGAAATGTTACGGGATATAGTATAACTGTTAGGTCTATAACATTATGCTGTAATTTAAATTTCTCAAAAAAAAATAAAAAATAAAAAATAAATAAATAAATAAATTTCTCTATATAGTGGGATGTTACTTCACGGAGTAGAAATGTGACCAAAAGAAAATTGTCATTAAAACAAATATATACATATCAAATCTAATTTTCTAGTTGATTGAACTTTTGAATGTGTTCCCTGAAAGAGAAAAATGGCCCCATTTCACTAATAAAATTTTCAAACCTGGAATTTCACATATTAATCATACAGCAAAAATAATAGCAAAACTTCAAGTACTTTTAGAAGTCGATAACAAGTGAGAGGCTTGAAGTTTAATGTAACCATACTTCATCTCCCCTATATTTTCCATGACACCCAAATGTTGCTTTCTTAGAGGCCTCTCTTCTTGATATGTTCATTTAGAATTCTGGAGGGAATTTTTTTTATGACTATATTTGTTACATTGTCACACAAGCTACATGTTAGTAGTGTAAAAATATTTCTATTTCTAATTGGTTTTATTTCCTTACCAAAAATTAAATTCTAGCCACGTTTTAGAATTTTTAAATTGCAATTTCTTTTCTAAAAGTTTAAAATTTCCAGGGATAAATTTCATACAAGCAAGAGAGCTCATTTACCTAAATTATACTCCATTGGCCAGTCACTCCCCATATTTCCTTTCTTGTGTATGTTTCACTTCAAATTCAGTCAGTTTTCAACTGACTGTCCTGTAAATTTCTTGACTAATAACAGGAAATAATTATACTTTTGTTTCCAACAGTTCTCCAGCTTTATGCTGATTCAGTATAATACTGAAAAGATAAAAATAATTTCTCTCTTAAGTTAGTAGTTTATTTATAATTTCAACCTGAAGGTGTGTAGTTCCTCATAAATTTATTTATCTAAAATAATAGGTCTTCAACTTCTGGCTAAAAGACAGTGAAGATTGAAATGGACACAGAAGCATTCTCCTAGAATTTTTTTAGTACCAAACTTTTAAATTTACATTCAAACAAGTGAGAAACACCATATATCTTTATTTATTGTAGAGCTATGGGTTATTATACTATTGACATAAAACCAGCTGGGGAGCTTAGGGACTATCTCATATTGAATAAATTTGTATTTATACTGTCAGAGGCTCTGATTTCCCTTTGAATTTCCGAAGTCAGATATAATCATGATATGGCTTAAGCTTCTAGTTTTCATTATGTTTTTATAGTAATTAATTGACATTCACCTATCTTCAATTAAATTATTTTATAAATGCTTATGCTTTTTTAGAACAGAGTTTATATCAGAGCACAGTATTCAAAAATTGTATACAAACATCAAAAGCTATGGATTAATAAGAAAAGTCTACCATGTCATTTAGACCAAATTAAATTTGAGAGAGAGGGGGAACAAGCTAGCCAATTGGTGAATGAGGGCAGTATTTATGGAATCAAGGAAGGGAAAGGAACCAAAAACTTAGTGTAAGGGCAAGTATACAGCCTGAGACCATTATCTATGTATTTCACACATATAAGCGCCAGCTCAGTCTTTGTAATTTCACGTTAAGGACATTCTCTCTGAGGAATGGAAGTCAGGATCTAATGATGTGAAAGCAAAAGATAATTCTTTGTTAAGTACACAAGACTGTGAAGGCTATTAACATCTTAATCTTTGCCAAACATCAGGCCTTTTGTTGGGTTACACAATGTACCATCACCATTCAAGAAGTGTTTATTTATTGTGGTTCTCTAAAGGTGTGAAACTATTAAAATAAGGACAAATTTAATATTCAAATAAGGAAGATAAAGTATACCCTTGTGGAATTTTAGCTAAGAATTTAATTGAAACCTCTTTTTAAAAACATAATATCAGTTTTTTACTTGCTTTATGTTTTATACCAAGTTTGAGAAGCCTCACATTCTTTTGGTTTTTGTTTGTTGTTTTTGTTTTTAGCAGATGGTCCATACCTTCAAATATTAGAGCAACCTAAACAGGTAAGAAGATTAAAGGGATGGGGCTTTGTTTTTACGTGTTAGATCCATGAGTCTAATAATATTAATATCTCAAGCACCGAATAATAGTAAATGAATTTTGTGAAGGAAGTAGCTTATCTAGGTCAACAACCTGCCAAATTATGTAACCACTTCATTTGTCTATTTTACATTTCTCTTAGTCATTCTTCACATTGCCTTGAACCTCAGTATGTAGTCTGTAAAACTCCATTAATTATAGATCCTTGGTCTTACTATGTCTACTAATTTGGCTTACCAGCCACTCCTACGAAAGGCATAGGTTCTCTCCATTCATCGTCATTCCTCCAGAAATACCCACACATGCAGCTCACATGCAGTTACACCAGTCGTGTCCATGCACACACAGTACATCTTAGCCTTCCTCCTACTGTTGGTAGGTCCAGCCTTTACTGTTCTGGCTGTGGAATATGTACCCTAAGATACTAAGTGGGAGGTAATAGTATTAGAATGGACAGTTGAGTTCTCTTCCTTCTGATGTTAGCTTTAGAAACTCAGCCTCTTTGGAGTCAAGAGAAGAGCCTTTTATTTTCTCAGGCTCTTCCTCATACCACTGGATTCTATAGAGGATCCCTGGGAATTGAAGTGGGCTCTTCACCATGCCCCAACTCTGTGGATCATATTCATTGGAAATGGGATAGGACCAGTGATGAAAGAGGAGGAAAGAGAATCTTTAATAACTGCCTATAGATTTCAATTATTAGGGTGCAGAAAATGGTATGCTTACTCCTCCACAGAATGAGGACAAGTCAGTAAATCTCTGAATGGATGTGCTTACCAAATTTGTGTGAGACTGAGGGTGTATATAGCTGTTTTCTTGGAGTTACATTACCCAGGTCCTCTCCTAAATGTTTGGAGTAGCTCAGGCTAGTGAGCGAAGCTCTTTTACATTGTGTAACATTTAACAAATGCTAACTAGGTCTGTATCTTAAAACATGTATTGTGGTTACTGTATTTGTGGCATTATATATGTATTTGGATTTAGTCAATGTTTAAAGGGTATAAATATTTTAACTATGACCAAATAGACAATCTTTATAAAGTTGCACTTAGATAAAAGTTTTTAGTGTGGGGACTGGAAAGCCACATGAGACTTCGGGGCATTGTTCTAGTTGCTTGTAGGTGGCACACCCTGACTCCACAGGCTGCCAACAAGACTTTCCTTTGCTTATGTCCAATTCCATAGTAGTGACTTCTCACAGAAGGTCACCAATTATCTCAAAGACCCTTCCAGCGGACCTTTATCCCTAAGATACTATGCAGTGGGCTCCTGGAAAATTTTCTAGCTTGTAAGATCTGGGTAATCCATGAAACTGAGAAATCAACTAACAATCATTTGGCTGCATACCAGACAAAGCATGTTTGTCAACTATCCATTTTCATAAGCATAGCACTACAATGAGAATTTTAAATGCAATTTCTTATGAGGGGTCTAACAGTTATAAGGAAAAATTGACATTTATAATTGACCTGAAGAGTTATATAGTTCCAAAATTCAAAATTTAATTCACCATCTGTGGAGGGGTAAAAGCTCATCTGAGTAAAACAATGTGTCTGTTTACCAAACTGATGCTATTTTGATGTCTGACTGCAGTGAAAGTAAGAAGGTTGTATTTAAGTCAGACTTTCTGACCGGATGGATGTACCCTTGCCTTTGAGGTTGATGACTCATTTTAAGCAAATGGAGTTACTGAGATGAATGGCTGTGGACTGGTAAACTTTAATCTCAAAAATTTAGAATCAGAAATGCATCCAGACTGTGCATTTGAAGAGATCCTATCTTCCTAAAAGTAAACAGGAATAAATTTCCATCCTCAGGTTAAAATTCCTGTAGAATTTTATATACTGTTATACAACCATGAAAATTATCTGTTGTTTTTCAAACTTACGCAAGCTATTAAGACATGTCTTTTTACCCATATCTATTTGATACTACTCCCGGTAAGATATAAAAGTATACATGTATATGTTTTTCCAACTTTCCTAGAGGAATTTTGTGATTAAAATAATGAATTGCTTTATTCCATTTTTAAAATAAAAATTAGAAAAATGTTCTTTATTCTTTGGGCTCTCTTTGCCACAATTCTCCCCAGCTCTGACAGAGATGAGTCATAGCATAGATTATTAATCTTTGAAATATCCAGTTCTGTTGCATATTATTTAATGCTAATTATCTAATACTGCTTAAAAACTGAAGTTGTATTTAAATTGAGTGCCATTCGAGTAAATTCCTACCTTTATTGTTAGCTATTTCTGGAGGCTAATTGTTGCACATGCTGATGCTTTTTATAAATTTCATTTAATAATTAAAAATAAGCAAACAGCCTTTGTTTACAAAAGGGATAGAGCTGAATTTGTAACTTATTTTTTAGTTTGAATTTTGTGAGAGGCAAAACAGAAGCATTGCCCTAAATGACTATCCTCACCTCAGAAGGCTTCACTAGGATTTAGGTTTGGAATCTCCTGAGCTATACACAAGAGTTGTTTTAGGTCCCACTTTGATAAGTTAATCACACACTCTAGATCCATGTGTGACTTGAGGAACTCCCTACACTAGGGAATTTACTTCAGGCCTTACTCATCCCATGAAACATGCTTTAGTGTTGATCCTCGTTGCAAATCAGGAAGATCTCAGAGAGTATAGGGATAGTTCCAGATGCCAGAAATTTAAATTCATTCAGGGCCCTTGGACCACTCAGACAGAGACTGTTTGTTTCCCAAGACCCTACATGAAGAATAATGAAATGTAGTGCAATCTAAGGAGGGCAAAATTTTTACATTGGTTGATGAGCTCAAAGCTGTTAAAACCTTTGTGTTTGCTGACTCCACAGTTGCTGAGTGTGCAGGGCGGAGCCCTGACAGCACGTAGAGGGTATGCAGAGCTCCTGGTAGCTTAGTGATCGAGCACTGTTCCTATGCAGTCAGTCCCACAGTAAATATAAATGACAGGTGAGGATGTTACCTGAAGTATATTAACATGCTTTCACCTAAAGTTCAATATGGAAAAAGAAAAACTGTCTGGTTAGCAACTGTATAACTGTAAACTACTAACACTACTGCAGATTGATTGACATCATTATAACTTTGAGTCTTTCAGGGAAATACACCAAAAGTTCATTTAATGTGATGGTGAGATCCATTCTCATAATTGTCCTTGTTTTATTTTTTGTGTACTAATATGTATACAAATTATAAGTGTTAGCTTTGTAAATCATAAAATGTTATAACTGGGACAGACCTTTAAGGTAGTGTAGTCTAATCTCGTTTGTATAGATAAGAAAAACTTGGGACTTAGGTATTTATCAGCCCACCTACATGAACTATAGTTCATATAGTCAAGACTAACCCAGCTCCTCATCGATTTACTACATCTGTAAAATTCTTGAGTCAATAATATTTAGAGGTGCTGTCTGGTTTTGCATTCCTTCTGGTCAGATCATATAGAGAGCTTGAGCTTGATAATATCAATCATCATAAAATCAAAAATCTTATTTTCTGAGACTGTTGAGAAAAGCTGGCCAAATGTGGAGTCTAGCTTAGGGTGTGTTCTACAACACCGATGTGCGTGCTGTGTTTAACAAGACATTGCTGTATTCCCTCCTGAACCAACTGTAATCAGAGGAGATAAAGGAATTCCTTTAAGTAAGAGTCAATGAAGCATAACTTTGAGTAAGAGATCCAAGTTCAGAGCTTGGCGGCAGCAATCTGAGATGAGGAAGCTCTTGATTCTAACAAGCTGTAGCCCGTGGAGTCCAAGGCTTAAACTCCTCAGCAGTTCACTCCCCGGTATGCACAGCGGGCGAGTTTTCCCAAGGTTTAGGGACCGGGCTTTTACACCACAGCTCAGTACATAAATATCAGTTAACCTCAGTGTCCATAGTAAGACTGTGGGAAAAGTGGTTCTCATTTACACAGTCCTCTCTCACATATTTCTTGTTTTTCCTCTGTCGTCTAATACAGACAAGAATTAAAAATTTGTATGTAACTGTCCCTATAATTTTAATGAGTATTTCTCAAACTTGTTGGCTCTGTGTTCACCTTTGCAGAGAGGATTTCGTTTCCGTTATGTCTGTGAAGGCCCATCCCATGGTGGACTCCCTGGTGCATCTAGTGAAAAGAACAAGAAGTCCTACCCTCAAGTCAAAGTAAGTTAGTGATATTTTTCTATGTGAATTTTGGTTTCCTAGCAACAAAGGTGAGGAACTGCTTTAAATGAATACAATTTGCTTTTGCCCCTAAGTTGAAATGGTCACAGGATTATTATAATTTTTAAATAGAAATTTGTGTCTTAGCAATAGAAATGACAGATTTTAAAACTCCGTTAATATATATTTCCATTTAGTAGAAATTATTCCAACATTAGCTAACAAACTTTTATTATTTCTTGGCCACCTTGGAGGGTGTTTTTAATTGTATCCTTCTTGAAACTTTAATAGTAAGTCTTTGAAAGAAGTGCTTAGTTGCAGCACTTTAGAAATTTAGTGAAAAATGAAACAGATGACTGAGTGTATGGATTATATAGCGTAATATTTTAAAATCATGAATTCAGATGCAGACTGTTACTATCTGTGTGGCTTTGACGATGTTGTCCAACACTTCTAAACCTGAGTACTCTAATGTATAAAATGCAGAAAGATTGGTGGTATACGCTTCATAGAGTCTCTTAGAGATTAAATGAGAAAATGCATATAAGTGCTCCACCGAGAGCCTGGGAGTGCAGTAGCGCCTCTGCTTTAGCAAATATACATGCACAGGTGGTGGTCCTTGGAATGCACTGCTTCCTGACAGGCCTGTGATGTGCTTGGTGGAGCCTTTCACATCTTCAGGTTCTTTTTCTGTTTGTTAATTTAAAGAGAAGATCCTTCTCTCAGTTAATTTGAATTTTTTATTTTCATACTCAATGGTGTCATGCTTCATAGACGGATTGGTAATTGTTTTGCAGATAACCCAGTCCACAATTGCAGTTACGTTGTTTATAAAAATTTGTATTTGTTTAATAATTCAAGGCTTCAGCAAAAGGTTATTAACTTAGTTCCCACTAAGGTGTGTGTGCCCCTTAGGATATGAAACACTTTTGGCCTCAGTCTTTTTGTTGGTTTGTTTTTGTGACTGGGTGGAGGGAACAGGGCAGGCCCTCAGTGAAATCGTAATGTCAAGGAAATTGGGCTGTTTTTGCCAGGCTTGCTTTTTGTTTCCTCCCTCTCCTTATAGCCCACTTCTGGCCTAGGCCTTTCTAATTTCTTATCCCTCTTGCCAAGCAAAAGACAAGATACTGTAATGATATTCCTTACCTTTTGAGTGAAACCCACCAGTATTGTACAGTATCAGTCCTACCAATCATATTTACATTTTAATTCTCCTACCTCTATGTGGAATGAAAGATGTTTTTCTTATTCAAGGTCACTAGGTAGGGTAAACATGGTGTGTTTAGCCCAGAGAAAGAGACAACAGTCTTATGGTCTCAGTCCTTTAGAGTCTGGATGAGGAAGGAGGATCAGCAATTATCAAGAGAATTAGCATTTATTAAGCATTTATTTGCCAAGTGCTCTACATACATTACCTCTTCTGATCCTCAAAATAAACCTGGTAGGTAAAAAGTTTCTGAGGAAACTGAGGCTCAGGGAAAAAAATTAACTTGCCTTTCTCACAGAACTGGTGGCTCTTTATCCTACAGAAGACTTGTTGTTCATTGAAATCTCACTTGGACTCTGTATATTTGAAATGCTGGGGACAGGGACATGGGTGACAGGACACGGGAGAACGATGGTGAAGTAAAGGGCAGAGAATTTTAACTCTGGAAACAAGGGAGAGAGAGGCTCAGGGGCAAAGGGTACTCGATATTAGAGAGTCTAATCCAGCACTTATCTTTTTAACACATGTGTACATGTATCAGTAGATAAGTATTGTATGTGTTCATGTGTTTGTATTTGTGATAAGCATAATTAAAAGGCACATGTTATCAGCATTGACACTGATCGTAATCACTGAAGAATTAACATTGAGAGAAAAACGGAGTATTTTCTGAATTGGCTCTGTACAAAAAATATAAATTACTATGGTATTTTCATGAACTATTTACTTCTATTGCTCTGGTCTTTTGTGGCTGGCTGACAATTCTTGACACTAACAAATACATGGGATTAACTTGGTTGCAAATTTATTACCTAATAAAAACTTTATATATATCCATTTATGCTCAGTTTCATACAGCCTTCTCATGTATTGGTTGCTGCCTCATATTTACAAAATAATTCAGAAGTGAAACAACCTATTGGACGTTAGCTATTCTTGTCAAATTATAGTTTCTATATCAATGTGTTTTATACTTAGTGGGAAATACAGATATATAAATAACTACTAATATAGTAGTCAAAACATAAATGGGTAAATTGGTCATTATTAAACTCCAGCAACAGCTTCATTATTACACCCCATCTAATTCAACATATATTTATTAAATATTAAGCAGCTAATTCAGTTGTAAAGAAACAAAAAAGGAAGAACAATTCAGAGAATCTATTACAGTCAGTGTTCTCCTAGCCTGTCATTGTTCACTGATTGTTCACTGAGAGTTTAAATGACTCTGCTGTTTCTAGCAGTTAAAGCAAGTAATATTATTAATCTTAGAAGCTCTTAATCAGAAGGATGGGCAGGAGGAAGAGCAAGAGACCACCATGAGATATTTTTTCCAGAGCTCTCCCAATATCACTTTTAATAATCTTTTCATAACGGATAGCTGAGGGTGACTTTTCCATTAACAAAGGGATTTTTAAATCCCTGTTCCTTGTGAAATTGAGGCAGAGGAAAGAACTGCTCTCAGTGTATATCTCTTATCAGGAAGATCTTTACAATTGTACATGTGTACTTCACTAGTTATCTAAGCACCCGCTCTGTGTGAGGCTCTAAGGAAAGCAGTGGGACAGATACAACCAGATCAGGGTTTTTCAAACTCAGCACCATTGAGTTTGGGCCACAAAACTCTTTGTTGGGGGTGTTTCCCAGTGCACTGTAGGATATTCAGCAGTATCCTGGCTTCTGTCCACCAGATAGATGTCAGTAACATCCCTATAGAGATGACAGTCAGAAATGTCTCCAGACATTGCCAAATGTTCCCTGGGGGACAAAATCACCCTGCTTGAGAACCACTGATCTAGATGCAGGGTCGAATGAACCGTAACCTTTCTCCGTTGCATACTCTTCTACTATAAAGCTGTAGCACACAGATTATATGGAGTTGCCAATGTGTACTATTTTGCAATCATGTACTTTTCCTGAACATTAGTAGATACTTATTTTCAAGATGATGATCATGGTGACTGTATAATTTCTTCTAGAATCTCTGAGCTAGCTATATTTGGATATTAAGGAGCAAGATGGAAAAGAGAAGAAAAAAACATAATTTAAATATTCTATATTCTGTGATAACTGCATGCTAAAGATTGACGTTCTGTGGGCTCTTGGCAAAATCTATTACAGAAGAGAAAGTCAAAGTGGAGTTGGGTTGGGTCAAGGCCGTGCACCTGCAGAGCAGCTGTGAGCAGTGAGGTCATCAATGGAATGGTCGGCCTCCTCCATGGAGGGAGGTATAATGGAGAGTGCCCCCCGCCTACCTTCCCAATCCATTCTGCCGGGACTTCAGAGGGAGGGCATTTACATTTACTGGAAAGAAATGATATTTCTGAGATTTGCATTTGCAGCGTATTTAATAAAGGACATTTGTTCAGGCTTTACAGCAAAATCTTAGGGGTTCTGCCTTCTCCTCACCTACAGCCTCTTACTCTCTTCTCTCTCTCCTCCAACCTCCCTCCCTCTTTTCCCATCATGCCTCTGTGAGAGCACGCCACTCCCTTGAGAGGCCCTGAAAGGCTGGTAGTTGAGTGTACACTCAGTCGTATGCAGGCAGCAGCAAAGGGTCAGGGTCAACCTGAAAGCTGTTGGGGCTGTCTGTGGTTTGGGGGTGCAGACCCCTAACTGTACCTTACAGACCACATAAACATGTTACCCTATTGGGTTATTCTCTTGCTGATTGTCCAAATATGATACCTCAAGTTAAATCATTTTAAAACCAACTCTAGAGGCTATCCAAATCCTCCTTTTCTGCTGAAATTTTAGTCCCATGTTTGAAAATCCTATTTCAAATAAGCTGGGGTAGGATAGACACTCTCTTACCATGTTGAGGTTATTTCTACAACTCAGGCTACTGGACCATCTAGTGCTCTGCTTGTTTTTCATGTCAGAAAACCCCACTTAGCTCTCTGGAGTCTTGCTTTGTAAGTCTTCACTTTGTTTTTTAAAGATTATCTTAATTATAAAATATTTCAAGCATACAGAACATTTAATAATTGATATAACAGATGCCATCTACCACCATCTCGATTTAATACATATTAACATTTTACCATATTCGCTTCTCATCTTTCTCTTTCTACAATAAAATATACTTACTACAGTTAAAGCCCCATCCATCCATCACTTTCCTATTTCATAAACTACTATTCTGAGCTTTCATTCTCTCATATATTTTTACTGGTTTCCACCCAAATTTTCTGTTACACATGATGGTTCCTTTTCAAGGCAAGTAACAGTTAAAACTGGGCTCCACTGAAGATTCATGTTCACTTTGATCCTATTGGTTCCTCTGTCTCTCTTCATCATCTCGATAAAATTTATTCATTCACAATGTGGAGTTTATTCCGACTCTTACAGCAAAAAATAATAACCAGAGGAAAATCTGGGGAAAGTAAATATGTAGACTAATTCTTACATCTTACTTTTTTAAAAGAAAAGCTTTCCTGTTGTTTAATATTTAATAGTCTATTATGCTGTCCTATAAAGTTTCCCTTTAAAGTTTCCTCAGTTCTAAATTTCATCATGAAGCTCCTAATGGCTGAGGCTGGCAGAAAAGCACAAGTACCTTCCTCGAGGCCAAGCTTGTCTCTGCCTGTTTTTGACTCAGTGAGGAGTGCCAGGGAAGGCTCATTTCCCTCTTTTTCCCGAAAGTTATGCATGATATATTTTTTTTTTAATCAAACTGCCTTCCTCTTCACAGAGGTGGAAAGGTGCCAAAAGGAACAGGCCCCTGGGGCTTCAGAAAACCTCTCTGATTCTCTAGTGACCAGAAAGCACCCATTCCTTACCTGATACGACATCCTCCAATGTGGCCTATCCCATGCCAAACAGAAATCAGCATCAGTGAGCTTGGTTCTAAAATACAAATAGCTTGCCAGTGGTATTCTTATTTTCCCTTTAGTTATAAATACAAATTGCAATGGAGTACAACTTGAAACACAGCTGATGTAAGTGTAACTATTTTTAATCAAATGTTTTCTGAAAGCTGGGCCTCACATATGTTTTCTTTCCTGAGTGTTTTATGTTGAACTGAAGGCAAGTGGTGAACTGTTCAGGTCAACCGCAGCTTTTTTGTTGCTCCCCCACCCTTCGCCCAATTTTTTTTTTTTTTTTAATCTCTATCCTTGGTGCCTCTCACTTAAAAATCCTAAATGTTAACTTTCTGTCAAGGTCAAATAAAGACTGGCTGATCTGTTATGGCATTTAAGGATATCACATATCCTTGCATAACCTCCCTTTCCTTTGTGTAGACTTGTCTGATTTGGGAGGCTTGCCATTTTAAGGATTTAGGTGTAATACCGATTTTGAATAATTTAATCGGATTCAATTAATAAAAACAACAGGGAAGAAGATCACCAATAATCAATTAGGCATGCATATGGAACTTAGTTGATAGCATTTATTAAAATTTCCATCAACACTCCTAAGCTATTCATTATTTGCATATGTTAATAAGTGAAATTAACCATATCCCCTATGTACAGAGACCCCTGTTATGTATATTGAAGAGAAGGGCTTTGTGACCTGAATCCCTTTTGGTGGTTTCAGAGGGATTTGGGACTTCTGAATTTACATATAGAACTTTATGTATATGTATATACGTTTTTCTGGGGATAAAAGTACAACTTTTCATCAGATTCTCAAAGGGAAGGATTCAAACGTGGTTGAGAACTAGTGTTGTAAAGAACATGTCACTTTAGTTTTGACAACTAATTAAAAAACTGGTATGTGTGTGTGTACACACACACATATAATCATTTAAAATTTTTCATTTTTATTTTTGTGCTTTTTAATTTTATATTTTTGCCTTTTTTATCCATTTTAAGCAAGTGGAAATACTTCAGGTTGCCCAATACAAAGCCCAGGAAAGCCTCCCTTCACTTTGGGTGTAGAATGGAAAAGAGGGTAGACTTGGTGTCAACAGCCAAAAAACAGTGAATAGGTTTTACTGCTTTTTCTTTCTTGCTCTTCCATAGAGATGCTGATTGAGCATGAAATTAACCAATAATGGTTGAAGCCAAAAGAGGGAAAACAATTCATTTAACAAATATTCCCTGAGCACTGTGTATTCTGCTCTAGGCACGCAGACAAAACTCCCATGTGTAATCGCAATCTAGACTTCTAGATAATTTTTCTTTCAAGTAGTTCAGAAATTTTGCATTTGGCCCATGGAACAAAACATTACCTTACAGAATATATTTTTTAAATAGCCCTAAAATTCACTGTATGTATTCCTAGTCTTCATTATAAACTAGAGAAGGCTACTCAGAGGAAACCTCTAGCACAGATCATAGCTGTGAAACTTAACCCTCACAAATTATTAGGAGAACCACAGGCTTCTTAAACTTACAGATTGTCTGAATTTTAGTTTTGTTTTTGTCCGTCCGACTCGGTGACCTTCCTCTGTTGGCCATTCCCATTTTTCTCCCCTCTATTCTTCCTTAAATGCATCTGTATTCCTGAGACCATTGCTCATTCGGAAGCAAGTCTCTGATGCCTTCTTCTAATCCCTGTGGTCTCAGCCGGAAGATTATATAGCATCTCCCCATTCCATTCAGGAATTTGGATCTCATTAAATCACATACTGATTATTATTCTTAATTAGGTAAAAATATACCGAAGTACTACAGCCCCAGATGTGTAACACTTCCTCCTCCACAGACAAACTGTTTTCCAACCTGTCAGCAGGTCTGGAAACTGATGAGGCTGGAAATTGCCCTGCAGTCTCAGTCTCCCCTCCTCACATTCCAGGTAGATTCCAGATCAGAATCCTCTAGTCTACATGTACTTCTCTGAGGTCTCATGAAGATGGACTGGAAGGTACGTGAGGAAATGGAAGCCTAGAGAAGTTAAAAGGCTTCCCGGCCTTTCAGGGAGGAAGCCCAAGATTTCAGTTCAGGCAGTCTAAGAGGCTACACTCTTAATAATTATGTGATACTACTTGTTATCATAATGTTAAGGGTCTGTCTGTACTCAGGTGGGTCCTTTAAATCTGTGGTTCTTGACCTTGGGTGTGCATCAGAATCACCAAGAATATTCTAACCACAGAGATGCCTGGGACGCACTCCAGACATGCTAAATCACAGTGGGTCATTTAGCCAATCTGGGATTCTGTGATAATTCTATGATAATTTCTAAGGACTCATATAATGACAAGATATAGCAACAGATGAATCACTAGGTAAATCATGATGTCACCATGGAATAGAATATTAGGCCACTGTTTTACAAAATAATTATGAAAACTGTACAACATGGAAAAACTGCTTATGACCTAATGTTAAGAAATAAGCAAGATTCCAAATTAAAAATCATAATCACTGAAATGCTTTAACTCAGTGAAGAGTTAAAATCAAGATTAGAGACAGTAGAAGAAAGAATTACCAAACTGAAAAATAGATCTGAAGTAATTTCCTGGCATGCAGCACAGAGAGATGGAAAACTTGAAAGAAAGGGTGAGATACATGGCACAAGAGAACGAGTATGAAGTGTCTAATTGAAGTCCTGGAAGGAGGTAGAAAAGCTGCAGAGTTCTGGTTCTGCATGTAGAGGTTCTAGGTCTGAGTGAGGTTCAGGAGGCTTGTGGACCACTTTGGAAGGTTTTAAAGCATTGGCTCTGAAGTCAGTTCAGGGCAGGGCCTGATATTGATTCCTAGTTTTGCCACTTACCAGCAGTGTTACTTATCCTGGCCAAGCCTCACTTTCTGCATATGTAATGTTGAAGTAAATACTACTTACTTCATAGAATGTATGTATAAATTGAGTTGATCAATGCACGGCACATAGTAAGCACTTAAAAATGATAGTTGCCTCTGTTTTAATTTACCCACATACACTAATTTGAGTATTGAATGTCCACTTTGCTGATTGGGTTATGGAATCACGGAGCTATACAAAAGCTTGACCAGTCTACTCATTGATTTTCAGCACAACCTCACTAATTAGTATTGCTTCCACTCTATTTGCACCATGTCCTTCCTTCTCTCTGGGGTTATTAAGGTAGGAGATTGAATACAGATGCTATGCCAAAGCCTACTTTTAGATGTAACACATGATTTCTTATGAGAAAATCTTATAGGTAGCAGGAGACCAGAAAGGAATTTATTAAATTCTTGTTAGGCTTTTTAACTGTGCTCTCTTAAGCACTATGCATATACAAATTTGTACCAGCATTGTATTAGTTTTCTAAGGCTGCCATAGCAAATTATCACAAACTGGGTGGTTCAAAGCAACAGAAGTTTATTCTTTCACAGTCCTGGAAGCTGTGAAGTCCAAAATCAAGTTGTCAGCAGGGCTGTTCTCCCTCTAAAGGCTCTCAGGAAGAATCCTTCCTTAATGTCTTCTAGCTTCTCGTTACTAGCAAAATCCTCAACATTGCTGGGCTTGTAGCTGCATCCCTCCAATTTCTGCCTTTCTTCCCTATGTCTCTCTGTGTCTGAATCTCCTTCTCCTTTCTCTTGCAAAGACCCCAGTCACTGTGTTAGGTCCCACCATAATCCAGTTGACTTCATCTTAATTAATTACATCTGCAAAGACCCCATTTCCAAGTAATGTCACATTCTGAGGTTCTGAGTGGACATCAATTTTGGGAGGACTCTTGTCAACCCATTACAAATATATTATGGCATTAAGCTGATAAACCAATAGTCCTGATAATCACCATTTTAGGCCTATGATGCACTGGGAAAGAAATTTGCATGTGTCCATGGTGTACCCTTATATATCATTATTATATATTTAGGGAGCAGTAGAAAATCTTTCAAGTTGGAGAACTCTGCCAGTATTTTGAATAATTTATTTAAGAAAGTAATTTCTATGAGATTTCCCCATTGAGTATATGATGGGCCTTAAATACAGTGGTGTGCTAGTAAATGTGTAGTAACTGGCTCTCCAGGAAAACAACAAAAAAAACCTGATTTGTAGTATTCATCAATTTACTTGATGTAAATATACTCCCACCATACCCACCATAGTCAATTTCAAGCTGTCAATATGAAGTCAATTGGCTTACAAAATTTCTGAAAATGTAACAATCAACTCTTGGGAGCAGGTCAAGCCAACTCGAACATACCACTGCAAGATTTCATAAAGAAAACAGATACGAGATCAGATCTTAGTTACTAACCCAATGAGCAATAATATCAGATCAAGAGAAGATAATAAATTGCTTCATATAAGGTTCTTTATTAGTGTGTTATATAATACCAGGGACTGTGCAGGATCTGAGTAAACCCATTGCTAAAGTGGAAACATGTGTCATATAGTAGTTAAATAGAGCTGTGGTTTAATGAGCAAAATACCATGCTTGAAAGCAAAAGCTAGATCTTACTTGAGATTGCCGCTTACAGACGGTGTGATCTTCAACAAGTCACTTAATCTCTTCCAACTTTATTTTCCTCATTTATAAGATAAAAATAAAATTACCTACCTCACAGGAATAGTATTAAGATTAAGTGAAGTAAGTGACATAAAAGCACCTAGCACAAACCCTGGCATGTCTATAGCACTAAATGTTCATTTTGACATGTTTATGTTTTTAATTTAAAAAAAATCATGAAAAATGCCTGTAAAGTGATTGTTAGCTCTATGAAGGCAGAGATTTATTTTTTTCTATTTTGTTTGCCGCTGTTATCGCCAATATCTGGAATAATATCTAGGTAGTATATATAATATCTATAGTAGGTGGCCAATAATTATTTGTATAATGAATGAACAGTCAAGGTGCAGGAAATGCTAGAAGTATCTTCTCCAAAGAAGCACTAGTACTATCATGATGTAGCTAAAGAAGAGACATATAACATGGTGCTCTAATGATAGGTTGGTATTGAAAACAGCACGAGTCTTTAATCAGCCGGCAAGGCTCCCCTCCAACTGCTGTTCCATCTTGTTCTTCCCATCTCACTGGCCTTCCTTTCCTTCTCCTTCCTTCCTTCCTTCCCCAACTAGGAATCAGGTGACCCATGTCCTAGTGCCAGTAGGCATGTTACAAAATTTTTCCAAGTTGAACTGGGCTTTTTCTGCCTCAGTTTCTCTATCCATTGGAATAGATAAAAACCAACTAAAACTAAGCGAAAATGGAAATTTATTTCTTTAAAACCTGAAAAGTCCAAAGGAAGAGCTAGCTAGCTTCAAATTCCACTGGATTCGGAGCTGACACTACACCATTTGGCTTCTCTCTCTCTCTCTCTCTCTCTCTCTCTCTCTCTCTCTCTCTCTCTCTCTCTCTTTTAGTTATGAGTTCTGTTGTGTAGGCTTCCCCATCTTCAGTTCCACCAGGTGGCCCCTAGCAGCTCCAGGCTCACTGTTAGGGCACCAAGTCCTGCACCAGAGAGTCTGCTTTCCTGGAAACTGAAACAAAGGTTTCTGGGCCCTCACTGGGCTGTATTGTTTCGTGGCCAACCCTTGGAGGTAACATGTGGCAGGGCATGTGGAACAGAGTGATTGTGTTAACAGCCATTCCCAGGCTCCACCCCTGGATCTGGCAGTGGGATTAGCTGCACCACAAACTCGCGGACTGAATGGGGGGTGGGTGTATCCCCAACCAAAAAACATGAGTACTGGTAAAATTCAAAAATTCAAAATAACAAACAGCAATTAACTCCTCTGCCAATGAACAGACTAAGACTTCTGAACCCCCTTCATTACTGAAATTGTGGGACCCTGTGTGCTCCCGCTTTAGACCAGACCTGAGAATGTCTAGTCTGTGGGACATTCCCATTGGTTTATTGTTTTTAAATTAAAAATTTTTTTAATTTAAAGTATCATATTCATTTAATAAATATTCAAGTAATACAAAAATGCATACTTGTATAGTGATAAGCGTCCCTTCTATGCAAGATTCCTCTCCTCCCCCGAGAGAAGCACTCTTAGGAATTTCTTGAGTAGTCTTCCAAAAATATTTCGTGCATATACAAGCCTACATGTGTCTGTTTATGTGGATAAGCAAGCACATGTGTATTTATACATCCAAATACATATATGAAACATAAACCACATAAAGCGTATATGTGTATTTGTATACACACACATATTCTGTTAATCTGTAAAACACTCTGCCCCTTGCTTTTTTCACTTAGTGAATTCTGTAGGACATTCCTCAGTAGCGTATAGACTCTCGGGAAGTGATAGAGCAAAATAATTAAAAGCACACTCGAGAGCACAGTTCCCTGGGTTCAAATCCAGCTCTGCCCCTTAGGAGTTGTGTAATCTTGGACAAGTCGATTAACCTCTCTGTGCCTCTTTAAAGGGGAAATAAAAACAGTACCTACCTCACGGGGTTGGTGGGAAGATTAAAATGAATTAGTATTTGTAAAGGGCAGTGGCTCACACATGGTGAGTACGCTGTGCGTGTCAGGTTTGGGTACCTACCTTATTCTTTGTAAGGCCTGTATGGCATGCCATTGCTCAGATGCAGCTTCTCGTTGCTTCTTTTGTACATACTATCTTTTGTAGCCTCTGAATCCACCTATTTTCCTTTCTTTTGTCAAGGACAAGCTCAAAAATCCTACCTTGATCATCCAACTTGATCCCAATTTCTGAGGTCTTACAATGAGGTTTTCATATTTTTTAAATGTATTTTGTCATCAAGTTGGCTTTTAATAACCATGATGTTTTCCTTTTATAGATGTGCTTCATTCTTTATGAATTATGGTGAGGTTTTATCCTGACGTTATTTTCAGCTCTTTGAAATATCATTTCAGCTCCTTGTTGTATAATTTATTTCCTATGTAGTTTTCTGCCATGTTTTTCAGTATAAGGACTCCTTTGATTTGCCCTCATTTCCCCGACTGAGTTAGGTGACCGCTTAGTGTCCCTCTTTAATCGGCCTATGGCATCCTTGCATATCTCTATTACTGTTCTTCCTATTGTTTCACAGTTATGCACATGCCTTTCTCTCCATTTCTAGACTTTATTTCTTGAGGGCAGGCACCATGTCTTTTTTCTTCCTGATATATTCTTCTACTGGTATATATGTATAACAAATATTTGCTGAATTAAACTCAATTCTTTTTCATTCTTTGGGCACTCAGTTATTGCTCACCAATTAAAAATAGAAATGTAAACTTAAATAGGAAGTTAGTTTGTTTAACTAGTTAAAAAGTGTTTAACTAGCTAAAACTTGACCAAGAACAGGTTCTCTTTTTTCATTTCCTCCCTCTTATGGCTTTAAGTAGCATATAGATGCTGACTACTCCAAATTCTTTTCTCCAGCCTAGACTGAGCTGTTTGATTGACATTATCATTTGGATGGCTTGTAGACTTACTATGGCCAGTGAATTCCTAATCTTTTCCACCAATCCGCTCCTCCTAATACCTTTTCCTTCTCAGAAAATGGCAGCTCCATCCTTCCAGTTAGTTGCTCAGGCCAAAATCCTTGGAATTATCCTGAACTTCTCTCTTCCTCTCACATCCCATATTTAATCCATCAAGTAATCCTACTGGCTGTGCCTTTAAAATTTATCCAGAATCTGATTATCCTCACCACCTTCACTGTGCCGCCCCGGTACACGCCACCATCCTCAGCTTCTTTTGCCCAATGGTTTTAGCATTAATGGATGATTCTTTCCTGAATCAATTATTATTAGTAATTGATGATTATAAATTTGTGATTTTGATTTTGTATTTATATCACTCCTTTTACTTTTTTGTTAGTTGGGAGTTTTTATGGTAAAAAAGGAACTTACTCTTCTTCATATTCCTTTAAACGTTTTTTAGTAAAGTATACTCATAGATTATTTTGTCATTTAAAGCATCATAAGCCATTCCTGTCATTTGTTTTCATCCTTAAATTGTCCCAGTCTGGGCCTGTGGGGGTCTATCAAACTAGTTCCTGTTTCCTTTTAACATGTCCCCACTTGATTCTGTACATTTCCTTATTTCTGAAATAATACTCTAGGCCCATTCTTTCCTTGCCTCAGCCCTAGAATCATCCATCTCTCCAAGAAGCCCTGGTTCCTTTTATCAGAGAAATTTCTTCCTGAATCCATACTGATTCCTCTAACTGCAGTACACCACCACAGGCTTCTTCCTTTCCTTCCGCCGTTCCATGTTTGTATCGCCTTCCCCCGATAATGAAAACCCTAGTTGCCAGTGATGTTAAGCATACATACTCATTTTGCTCAGCCCTATGGTACATACAGAATTGCTTCAAATTGCTATATTTATATCAGTACTACCTACAAACTTACTAAATACAGTTCAAAATGTTTTTGCAATTCTTTTGACGTTCAGATAAATTGAGAGGGTATTCAATCAGAATAATGTGTTCAAAAGTTTATTGGATTAAATAGTTTTCCTTCAGGTACTTCCAGTACCATAGGGATATATAGTTAGTCATTTTTTTTTTGTTTGCATGAAGCTTTAGTGATTTCCCGTCCTTGTTGATTTAATTTTATTTTTTTGAATATCGATATATGTCAATCTCATAATCTTTCATTTAAATGAAATTAATTAGAGATTTTAGAAGTCATTATGAAGTCATTTTATTACTTTTTAAAATACAAATATAGATGCAAAAGGGATCAGTCAGAGCCTTGATTTAAATTGTGTTCTGGATTGTTAGTTTAGAAACCTGAATCCATCTAAGCCTACAACATTCCGTTTGTAGATTTCAGAGCCTTTTGGTCTTCCTTCCTTCCTCACATTCACGTAGCACATATGTGTCTAGTGTACACCACATGCCAGGCACAGTGCTAAGTTCTGTGGTCTCACTCCTGAACTGATCATTTCCTCCCCCACGGTTACATGGATCATCCAGGAAACAGATCCATATGGATGATAATATGGGTGTTGCCCCAGGTTTTGCTGGAGGAATATCAAAAGATGCTTTGCAGTGTGTGGGTGCAGGAGGGCTGGGCGAAACTGTACCCTTACTTGAGAGCACCTCCTGGCTAGATAGTCCCAACCTCCTCCATTTATGACAAAATGCTCATGGCATTTGATAGGTGTATTTCCAAACCAGAGACAGAGAGCTGGGTATCCGTCCCAGGCACCTTAGTAAGAACAAGTGACACCAAATGTACCTCACTGTCTACTTTGACAGGGTTGTTGGAATGGTGAAATAGTGAGACGCTAGAGATCTCAGTTTGGCACTTCAGGAGTTAACAGTATTTCTCTTGCTGGTGATGTCAACCTGGAGGGATGTTTCCAGCCCCAAGGATCTTTCCCCGGCCACTTCAATATATTTTATCGGTGTCTTCAATAGAGGCCTTATTAAATTTGCAGTGACATGAAGGGGTAGATAACAAATATTTGAGTTTAAATATTTGAAAAGCTGGGGCAAAGGGCTAAATTCTTAAGCAGAGATATTTAAAAGAGATGAATGCATCCGGAAAACAAATTACCACAAGTACAGGGTGAGAGAGATATGTGTGCCAAGTGTTCTAGAAGTTTTAGTTAATAATAAACTCAACATGAGCCACCAATGTGATGTGACTGCCAAACAAGTAATTCCACATTAGGCTGCATTAATAGAAGTATGGTATCTAAGACCAAGGAGGCAGTGGTCTCACTCCCACACCAGGAATACTGTGGACACTGCTGGGCACCACTTTATAGAGAAATAGAAGCCAACTTGAGTGTGTTCAGAACAGAATGGTGACAGAGCTCAAACCTTTCTCAAAAGGGGAGTAGTCATTGAGCCCGAGAATATTTACAGTCTAGAGAATTTGGTTGTCTTCAAATATTTGAATGGCTGCCATGGGAAAGAAGGATGCTATGTGTCCTGTCTGTCACAAAAGGCTGAAGTAAGGAGCAATGAGTGGTAACCCCAGGAAAGGGAGGTTGCAATTGTCACCAAGAGTCAGAGCGGCCAGAGGGTGAAATGTATAACCTCAGGATGAAGTTCACTGTCACTGGACTGGTTCAACAATAAACTGGAAGACAGCAAGGTAGGGAAGCTAACTTGTGTTAAGATCTTTTACGATCCGTAAATTCCTTTTGTTTATGCCTTTCAAAGATTTCCTACTTAATAAATTATAACTTCATAATAAGGGAAAAAATATCAAGATTTGGTTATAGGGCAGTTATAATTTTCTGGCAAGTCCCTAAACATAATATTTAGAAATAAATAGCCTGCAGAACATTTCATCCAAGCGTCAAAGTGTGTGATTTATTTCATAGGTTTTGTGTTTTAGTCTACGTATACAGGCTGAACAACATAAAGTTAAGCCACTGAAGGTTTTGTGCAAGTTTAAAGTCCTGCTATTTTTCCAAATTACTGGCTAATATTATCCTAGAGCTTGTTAGAAATTTTGGTGTTTCCCCCTTTTGCTGACATCATTGTATGTAGATGGTACAATGCGTTGGTTAACCTCAGTCTGACACTTAGATCGCATTTTCTCTTTTGTCCTATCAGTGTCCGGGATATAGATTAACCAACAAATGGCAACAAGAAATCAGACAAAGAAAATTTCCCAGTTCTACTCGCTTGTAATTCTCCTAATTTAGTAGGGGTTTTCCACAGGAAATCACAGAAGAATAATTGAAATGCTTTTATCTTATGTACTTTCCTTATGAAGAAAGGAACAGCTAATTATTTTCTTCCCAAAGTGGTCCAAATTCTTGTACAGGCAGCTGTATTTACTATAGTACAAATTAAATTCTACATAAAATAATGTCTATAAATACTTTCAGTCATTAAGAGCCAAATTAATTATGTCTCTGACCAGTGGATTTCAGAGAAGGTGATAGATTTTCTAAAAAGAAAAATGTATCATGAGGATGATTCTACTACGCCTTTAATAAGAAAGAAATCAGTGATATTTATTTATATGAATTTTTTAAATTTTTATTAAATTTATTGAGGTAACATTGGTTAATAACATTATATAAATTTCAGATGTGCAACTTTATAATACAACCGAAGTCTAGTCTCCTTCCATCACCATGTATTTGACCTCCTTACCCTTTTTGTCCTCCCCACCCACCTTCCCCTGTGGTAACCACCATTCTGTTGTATCTGTAAATTTGTTATTTTCTTTGTTAGTGTGTTTGTTTTGTTTATTCATTTGTTGCTTTTGTTTTATATCCCACATAGAAGTGAAATTACACAGTTCTTGTCATTTTCCATTTGACTTATTTCACTTAGCATAATTATCTCAAAATTCATCTGTGTGTTTGTAAATGGCAATATTTCATCTTTTTAATGGCTGAAGAGTATTCCACTGTATATATGTACCACATCTTCTTTATCCAGTCATCCATCAAAGGGCACTTAGATTGTTTCCATGCCTTGGCCACTGAATAATGCTACAATGAATACATGGGTGCATAACTCTTTACGAGTAAGTGTTTTCAAATTTTTCAGATTATACCCAGAAGAGGGTGATAATGATAGCTCTATTCTTAATGTTTTGAGGAAACACCATACTGTTACTATACAGGCTGCACTAATTTACATTTCTACCAGCAGTGTGTGAGATTTACCTTTTCTCCAAATCCTCTCCAAACCTTATTATTTTTTGTCTAATTGATAAGAGCCGTTCTAACAGGTGTGAGGTGATATTTCATTGTGGTTTTGATTGCATTTCCCTTATAACTAGTGATGTTGAACATCTTCTCATATATCTGTTGATTGTTGATCATCTGTATGTCTTCCTTGGAAAAGTAGCAATTCAGGTCCTCTACCCATTTTTTGTTTTAAATCAGATTGTGGGTGTTTTTTTTTTATTGAGTTTTATGAGTTCTTTATATATTTTGGATGTTAGCCCCCTTACTGGAGGTATCATTTGTAAATATCTTCTCCCATTCAGTTGGTTGCCTTTTTGTTTTGTTCATGGTTTCTTTTGCTCTGCAGAAGCTTCTTAGTTTGATGTAGTCCTGTTCATTCCTTTTTTCTTTTACTTCTCTTGCCTTTGAGGTCAAGTTCACAAAAATCCCTCTGAGACCAAGGTCCATAAGTTTAGTGCCTATGTTTTCTTCTCTATATTTTATTGTTTCAGATCTTGTATTCAAGTATTTAATCCATTTTGAGTTAATTTTTGTGTATAGTGTTAGATAGCATTTTAGTTTCATCCTTTTGCATGTGGCTTTCCAGTTTTCCCAACACCATTTACTAAAGAGACTTTTCTTTTTCCATTGTATGTTTTGGACTCCTTTGTCGAAAATTAGTTGCCCGTATATGTATGGGCTCATTTCCGGGCTCTCAGTTCTGTTCCATTATTCTGTGTGTCTGGTTTTCTGCCCAAACCGTACTGTTTTTATTATTGTAGCTTGTAGTATAGTTTGAAGTCAAGGTGTATGATACCTTGGGCTTTGTTCTTTTTTCTCAGGACTACTTTTGCTATTCAGGATCTTTTGTGGTTCCATACAAATTTAAGGATTTTTTTGTTCTACTTCTGAGAAAAATGCTGTTGGCATTTTGATGGGGATTGCATTGAATATTAGATTGCTTTAACTAATAAGCCATTTTAAGAGTGAGTGTTAATGAATATGGAATATCTCTCTACAAAATCAGTAATATTAAATCCCAAGTAAATTTGAGTATCAAAGAGGCAGAAGATATCCTGAATTATCTCAAATTAATTTTGGGTTAAAAACATTATATTGAGAGACTTTAAAACTATTTTAAAAGAATGTTAAAAACTTACATTAATAATTTCTGTTTTCAAAGAATTAATAAATAGGAAATCTAACATTTTTATTTTGGACATACTTCAATCATACCTTACATGTGGCCTGATTCTTCTAATTGTTGTCATGTAGTTTGTATGGATTTTAAAAACTTTATAAATTAAAATTTCTCATTCTGTCTTTTCTTGCTTGTCTGTTTCTTCCCCACACTTGTGTAATGGAAGCATTTCTGACATATCCCCAGAAAGGACAATTCTTTATTATCAGGACTTAAATATCCAGGGCAAGGCCCTCCTTGGATTTACTGAAAATAAACACTTTGGGTACTCAAAATCAGTTTTAATGACAAAAGTTGAAATCTTTGCCTAACATAAAGGTTTTTCTTTTGTCTCTAAATTTTGATTTTCCATGCTATCAGAGGCCTCATTGCAACAGGTAATCTGAGTGTTGAGTGTATGTTTTCTCAGTTTGTAATTGTGGTGAAATGTAAAATGTTCACAATTTTAAAATTAAGTTTACCTATTAGGTTCCTTCCAACTCAGAAATTCTGTGATTTTAAACTTTTGTTTTCAGTTTGCAAATGTGATCTTTGGGTGTTGTCCTGTGTGTCCTATACTTATGACTAGGAATCATAGAATTTTAGAGCTGGAAGACACATTAGATGCTATCTAGTGCATCTGCAAGTGAAGAATTGAGAGGCCCCAAGAGGTTAGGTGCCTAATGCAGCGTCATAACAATTACTGGCGACTAAGACTCTGGCCACTTACTGCAACACTGAAAATCAACCAAAATGTTCTTACCTGAAAATTTTCAGATTTCAGGAGAACATTCTTCTACAAATTTAAGAATTTTTAGGCATTTATATTAATTGCAAGTTTTTTAAATTCTAGAAACTATGCTGTCATCCCTGTTGGTTTTTCCAAACCTGGAATCATACTTGAAAATGAATTACAACGTTGGATAGGGTAAAGCTTCCTGATGATTTCCCACTCCTGGGATTTTTTTCAGTGACTTCGTGTAAACTGACACTGTGAAGTTAGAACTGTTTTCCAGGGGGAGGGTATGTCTCTGGGTGCTTCTGGGGAAAGCCCACCTGTGCAGCTGTGCTGGGATGGTGAACATGAGATCAGCTGTCCACATCACACAGAGCCTGAGGCCAAGGCAGCACTTCTCCTCTTCTCAGTCTCACTGCTGTTCTGCCCGGAACCAACCCTCGGTGGTGGTTTTCCACCCATCCCTCCACCTTGGGCAAGCCCCAGCACACGGGAAATTGTATGTCAGGGTTAAATGCTACCTGGAAATTGAATGTATAAAAACTAAAATGTTTTATCATGTCTACATCCAGTCTGTCTACAAATGAAAGTAATTTTTCTCATTGGAAAAGCCTAAGAGAATACAGTGCTTCAAAAAATAATCGTCTTTTAAATAAAAATGGTGCCAGGGTTAAGTGTTCCCAACTGTGATTTCAAGCCAAGGAGATAGTAGAACTCACAGGTTAGCTGCCTTCACGTACGCACCCTCTGCTAGAACTTTTCAGAAACTCCTCAGGTAATCCCTCATAGCTCTATTAGTGAGGCGAACTCTGTCATGTGACAGTGACCCTTCAACAGCCCTGATGGCAACATAGCTTCGTTGGCCCTGCTGTCAGCATCTTTTCCAAATGCTGCCTGGGAGCTTTTCCCTACTTTGCTGCTCCCTCCTTCCTCAGTATAGCCTGAAACCAGTGATTATTACTTCTTTAAATAAATATTGATTAAATAAGTACTGGTTCTTTGCTGGGGGTTGGAGAAATAGAAAGAAGAATTAGCGCCTTTGTCCTCCAGGATCAATTGGTTTACTAGGGAGACTAAGACATGTCCTTAAATATCTGAAATATGATAATACTGTTGGTTTTATTCACTACTATATAACCAGCACCCGTAGCTGCCATGTAGGAATTGCTGAATAAAATATTTTTTTAATGAAAGAATGAATGACCTAATCGCTCTAAGGTAAAGATGAACTTATAGGAGCCAGCTAGTTGAGGTGCTCATAAAAGACTTCAAGGCAGAAATTGCATTTTGGGCTGGATCTTGAGGGAAAGGTAGAAATTTGAAAGCATAGATCTAACTAGAGAAAACAGCACAGGCAGAAGAATCAGCAGCAAAGGTTCAGTAGAAATCTCTGAGGTTGAATGGGCCTAGTGAATAATTCTACTGGAACAAAGAGTACAAGAAAGGGAAAGATGGAAATAAGGTTAGACAGATACAATAGGGCCACATCTTACAAGACTCAAGAATTTAGACTGAATTGTGTAGAAAATGGGTAGATGACCTAAGTTTTAATATAGAAATGATATGCCCTAATCAGCATTGTGCTTTAGGAATATAAATCTGGTAGCAATCTGCTAAGGGAAATTGGAAGGGAAAGGCACAGGGACACCAGTTTAAAAAATTTGCGGTGGTTCTCATGAGTTAAACTAAGAGTTTGGGCTGCAATAGATAAACTAAGGCAATGAGAGTAGAGGAAAGAGACAAATGGCAGAGATTTGGGGGATGCCACCTGGTCAGAATTGGGCCACTGATTAAATGCAGAAGACCACAGAGGAATCTAAGATGGTAGGAGGAGTTGGGTACAATTGCTTGGAATGTGGTACTCCATTTGATCCGGGGTGGAGTAGGTCCACCCTGATCTTTGATCTTCGGAAGGAAGGCAATTAGTTCAGTCCTGGGCAACCTGAGTGATAAAGATATTGTGGACAAGAAGATGCCCTGCAAGCAGCTAGATACGTTACAGGTGCTTAAAAGGAAGGTAAGCATATGCGATTGAAATTGAGGAGTCATCTGAATGGAGTAGATAATTGAATCTGGGAGACGAGATAAGAGAGTCAAGAGAGTGATCATGGTAAAGATTAGAAGTGAACTGAGGCTGGATCTCCGGGGAAACTTCTCTCTGGGGAGGAAGAAGAGTGCCTTCCCCGAAGCATGCAATGAAGTGGGAGCGGGGAGTATCGAGGTGGGAATGGTAACACATCCCAGGCTTCAGAGAGGTTAAGGGAGATGAAGAAGAAGAAGTGGCTGGTGGGTTTGGAAACATCGAGCCCGTCGTGACCTCCAGTCATATTTTCATTTCGGGAGAGGGGAATTAGTTAATTTGCAAAGGGCTACAGATTAAGTAGAGTTTCAGCATAGGTGGTGATTAGAGCTTTTCTTGCATTCTTGGTAAGGAAAAATAGAATGTCCCTGAAGCAGGTGTAAGTACCTTTTAAGAACCTTTCTCACTGGATTATAGAGAAAATCAAATAGAAGAATGGTTCTATATTTCTGTATTTCTTGGTGTAGTGCCAGGCCCATAGGTTTCAATAAATGCTAACCATTACAGTTGTCATCGTCATACTCAGGAAAGGGATTTTTTAAAAAACTAAGGGAGAAGAGTGGACATGTTTTGTGGACTAAGGAGAAGGGTCCTTTGGAGAGGGAGGAAGAGGGTCATTCAAGGTGATCTGGAATAGGTGTGTCATTTAGGGCAAAACCAGAGTGGTTATCCCTGGAAAAGGGAACAAATCTACATTTCTCTGAATTAGGAGAGGACGTATGAAGTAATAGGTGAAGTAAAATGTGAAGTTCTGAGCCTGGGTAACAGTAAGGAGAAGAGAGGTTTCAGAGACTCGCATGCAATGGTTTCTACCTTCTCACTAAAGCCAGAGGAAATCTCAACTGCAGGTACCTGCTTAAGGCATGAAGAGGCAAGAACCACAGACACTTGTTTTGTGCCAGCTATGTATCAAGAACTATACTAGACACTTTAAATTAGCTCCTTTAATCCTTGTGAAAATTTAGAGATTGTGTATTTGTACTCACATTTTAGAGATGAGAAAAGAAGGTGAAGTAACTCACCCAGGAGCCCACAGCTAGCAATGGCAGGACCTGGTCCGTCTGACTCCAGAGCCTGTGCTCTTTATTGAAAGGGAGCTCAGCAGTTTGGGATCTTGGAGGTGCAGCCCTGCACTGTGTCATGATAAGACCCTAAGGGGTTATTCCTGTCAGTCCCAGAGTGAACAGCAAAGGAGGTCCCTCTCATTTCAAGAGTCAGGAACTGTGTGAAATTGGGGTGGATCAGAAATGTGCATTCTTAATCCCTTAGGGTGATGACAATTAGGCAAGGTAGTAAAGACAATGTTTGAGTCAGGTACTAAGACTTCAGTACAGCATGGTGATGCCGTCTGGGCAACAGCAATTAGGGTGGGAAGAGGGAATGACATGGCGGTATCTTGGACTTTAAGAGGAGAGGTGGTACCTTGGTTTTCCAGGGGAGATAATTCAAGAGTCACATTCCCCTTCACTTTCCCACAGTTGCCGGTATTCCTGTCCCTCAGCACTTAGCATCCTCTTACCTCACGGCAAGCCCAGAGCCCCCGCCCAGACACCCTCTGCCAACTCCGACTAGTGTTCTGCTCTGGTACATAATAATCACGCCCTAATTTAAATGGCCTGTTGAGAGGCTACACTAGGATCTAGCCTTTTTTTTTTTTTGAAAAGACAAAGTAACGAAAGAGAATATAGTTACCTTATTTCCACCTAATTCAGCTCTTTATATTTTGGTGAATTGCCTTCCATAGATAGCATTTTAGTTATTTAACTGTTTAATTATGCCTTAATTATTTAATCATGCATTCACTAAAAAATTAATTATTGAATGCCCACATCATGATAAATATTATTGCAAGCACTGGGGCTATAGCAGGGAAGAAATCAGTGTCCCCACTCTTATAGAGCTTCTATTCTCATGGGGAAAATAGGAAATAATCCAATAAGTAAAATGTGTAGTACATTAAATAGTAATGAACACAGGGAGGAAAATAAAGCAGGGGAAAGGAACCAGGAATGCAGGGATTGGAGTGTGGGAGTGGTAAAAGTTTAGCTAGGGGTAAGGTGAAGAGTTAAAGCCTCCCTGAAAGAATGGCATTTCTGCCAAGCCTGAAGGAAGGTAAGAGACTGCAGGTCTGGAGGGCAGGGGAGTGCTGGGCAGAGGACGCAGCAGGCACAGAAGCTCCCAGGTGGGGCGAGGCCAAGATCAAGGAGGCTGATATGGCTGCCAGGGATTAGTAAGAAACAAAATCAGAGAGGAAATGGCGGGTCCATCGCCCAAGGCCTTGTATGCTATTGTAAAGAAAAGGGCTTTTAAGATGGAAACGCACTGGAAAGTTTGGGGTTCTTTTCTTTTAACTTCTTATCATGGAAAATGTTAATCATAATATACACAGGATAATATAATGAGTCCCCTTATGGTACTAATCATTCAGCTTCAACAGCTTTCGCTTTTGGAGGACTTTGAACAGAGGAGTAACAAGACTGGCATGACCTGACTTGAACAGGATCTCTCAGGAGGATGGGCTCTGGGGAAGCAGGGCAGGCACAGGAAACAAACTTAGGAGCAAACACTCAGGAGACAGATCGTGGAGGCTGGAAACCAGCGAGTGGCAGTGGAGGGGTGAGAAGTGATCAGATTCAGGATCCTTCCGAAGGTCTGACTGGATGTTACGTATATTTATGCTTTGTGCAGAAAAAAAATTTGATAATGCACGTAGTGTAGTGAGGAGAGTAAAAGATGTGAAGAAGAAATGGTACCAGAATACCACTATTTTAAACTTTGTTTTCTGTTAAGAGTAAACCCAAGTTCCAAAAAAATGGTTTATAAATGAACATTTGTAGCACGATCCATCCATAAGTTGCAAAGAGTCTGTTCCTCCCGTATGCTTTTGCAACCATGGATAATTGTCCCAGGCAAAGGGTAAGGATTTTTTTGTGATTAATGAGGTTACTTGACTTTTGGAAAGAAGCATGATTTATAAGAAGCTGTATTTGATGCAATGAAACTGAAAATTAAAATAGAACAACAACAACAACAAAGAATGTCCACATCAAAGTGTGACAGAAAACTCAAACTTTTAAAGCAGGCTTAGACATACACAGATTTTATTTGTCCTCTCTGGGTACTTAATGAGACCCTCTTAGCCTGTTTTGTTGTATTCAATGGCGCAGTTTGCCCTTCTGATCCCAGCCTAACATCTGCGCCATATGCTGTTGGTGAAACAAGCAGGGCATTAAACAAGGTGAAACAATGTGAACAAATCAGTGGAGATCCAGGAGCACTGATGGAAAAACAACCAGGTCGTCAGCCCTGAGTGGTCACAGAGGATATTTTCATGACCTCCCACGTTTACATTCAGAAGACCCCGGATGAATTCCAAGGTCCTCTTGTCTTGATGTCTGACCTTGTGTTATGCCCTTCTTAATCTGTCTGAACTTCTGTTTTCTTATCTGCAACGTGGGGATGATAGTGCCCACCAATCCTGTCTATCTCACAGGGCGTTGAGAGGCCTGGCGGGGGAAGCAGGCCCTTGATACATAAAAGAGTAGGAAGGAAAGAAACTGGTGTTTCCATAGTCCCTGTCACGTGCCAGGCACTGGCATCCTCCCAACAGCCCTCTGAGGTCGCCTTATTGGCCCATGCTGTAGATGTGGGGTGTGAGGCTCAGAGAGGTTATATAACTTGTGTGAGGCCGCTGAGCTGGAAGAAGAAGAGCTGGGATTTGATCCCAGACTGGATCAACCTGCAATCCCTGCCTTAAAAAGAAAGAAGTGCCTTTACCGAGCATCTTCCTACTTTATGGCAGAAACTGTTAGACATGGTTCTGTACTACCTTGTTTAGTAAAGGTTATTCTGTACTTCCTGGGTGCTCAACTAATAATAAAGAACAATAAAACCTGACTGTTTTTTATCATTGAGAGGAGCTGTATTATGAAAACAAGGTTCTGCTTTTTTTTCCTTCTCCCTCCCTATCCCATTCTCGCTCTTTGTCCCCTCCCCCGCCCCTTTTCTTCATTTTATATTCTGACTTGCAGCCTAACAGAGAAGAATCAACGCATGGTTTATGTCTGTGGCATGATGTTTTATATGAAGGAGGCTTGCAAGAGGGCACTTCTGCCACCTCACAGCTGTCTCTGAGACCGCTTTGTCACAGCACACACCAACAAAACCAAACAAACAAGTTTTTCAGGAATAACTTTCATGTACCAGCTCTGTGCTGGGCAAAGGAGAGCTACAAATCACTGGGCAGAATGGACACATACAAAAGAAAAGATGATTGAGCCAAATAGTAGCCAGTGCAATGGAAAATGTGAATGGGCTTTAGAGGTGGACAGACCCAAGTTCAAAGGGCTGCCCACTCACTCCGGTTATAGGAATATGGCTGGTTTCTCCATCTTAATGTGCCCTCAGCTGTGGAATGGGGTACCACTACTACCTCCACAGAGCTGATGCGAAAATCGGCTGAGTTAACATGTCCCCTTCCTTTCTATACAAACAGTAAGTTAGGACATATACATGTATATGCTCTGGGGATGTAACAAGCAGAAGAGCTAAGATAATAACCCGATAGTTGCCAGTTGGTTTTACCATCTTCTGGTTGCAATACGTTGCGTGGACTTTTCCTGCACCACTCCCATCACATTCCCCCCAAAAGGGGGGATGTGTTGAAGTGGTGAGGAGAGTGTCGTGGAAGATTCAGAATTAGGTCTTACCCGTGAAGAATGGGTGGTTCTAGGTAGAGAAGAGAAAACTGGGACACCCCCAGGTGGTAGGAGCCACTTGAAGAAAACCCTGAGAAGTAGTAATGAGCATGACCTAGAAAGTGTTACGTAGGACTCACCACCACAGAGCCTTTGCACATGCTGTTCTCTTCTCAACCTCCTCATATCCTACCCATCGCTTCCCTTGTTCCATTTCTATGCTTCTTTCAGAGCTCAGCCCTCATTCTCCCTCAGGAAACTTTCTCTGACTTCCCGACCAGGTCAAAGCCCTACTATATATATTCTTTGTAAGTGCTTCACAGTTATGCATTTACATTTATTTGTGGCATTCGTTGATTAGTTTTGGTCCCCCTCTTTAATTCCCAGAACAGGAGTTGTGTCTGGTGTGCACTCACTGTGTATCCTTTCACTCCCTGACTGACTTCAGGGCATGGTACATAAAAGAGGCTTAATAAATACTCAATAAATGGATACATTTTGGTTATCAGTGAGGTAATAGCCTGGATAGGAGAGAGGGTTGATATTAGAGATTGCTAATCCCATTAGATGCCAAACACTGTATCAACTCCTTTAATCCTTAAAAACAATCCTATGAAATCACATGTGTTATTACTTTCATTTTAAAGGTGGAGGAACTGATATCCAAAGATGTCAACCATCTTTCCCTGTTGACTCAGCTAATACGTGGCAACAGAGTGATTTGAGCCCAGCAGCCGGGCTTCAGAGCTCTTGGATTTAACCACTTTGCTCTGCTGCTTTAGCGCTAGAGAACAAAATTACGTACATAAGTAAAGTCAGAATAGATTTCTGTTTGAAAATTGTGGATTTTTTTCCTCCTCTCCTTCAGTTATCATCATCATTATCATCACTTCACGGGTAAATTAAGCAGAAAAGAACTACTTCATATGTCACATCTTACATTCATGTTGACTCTACATTCTGTGATTTGGTCACTTTTACTCAGCGAGTAAACTGGACATTCCAAGTTCTGATTCCCAGAAAATTCTAGACTACTTCTCTTAATCACCTTTAAAGAAACAGTATGTACTTTGCCAGAGCATGACAGAGTTGTTTTAAATAAAAGGAGGTGATTTGACTAAGTTTGGTATTATCTGAGACTTCGGTTTCCATTTCTTACACAGATCTAGCCTGTGGTCATCAGTAGGTATTGAGTCATAAAGCTCCTGGAAGAAAGGCTTAATTTTCATCAAGGAAGCCACGAAATCCTGAGCGCCACCAAGAATGATAGGTGTCACTATAACAGAATTATTACTAGAAAATTAACCAACCCCCGTAAAATATGGCACTCCGGAAAAAAAGACTTACCCTAGGAATAAAAATTGTTTAATCAGTCATTTATTCTAACCACCTGCCTTTACACAGGATTTTTTAAACAATCATCTCAGGGCAGTTGTATTATTTAAAGATCTCTAAGTAGAGGAGTACATTATGGTAATAAATAAGGCAATAGTTAACACTTGTGTACTACTGTTACTTACTGGACAGTGTTTTAAAGACTATACATGCATTAACATATACATGAAGATTAACATATTTAATCTTCACAGCAAACCTGTGGTGTCCAATCATTATCCCCATTTTACAGATGAGGAACTGAACACTGCCCAAGGAATGTACCCCTCCAGGACATGCTCTGGAAGTGTCCCTTGGTAGCTGATTACTCAAATTGTCATCTTTGTCTCCTTTGCTCTAACTGAAAGCTTAACCTGTGTTTAAGCCATTAGTGCTTAATTAAGAGCCTGCTATGTCCAGACTCTTTCAAAAATAACCTGCCATTTCTGGCAGATATGGTTGCTTTCTATAAACTTGATGTTCAAGGGAACCACTATTCAAGGAAGTAAAACCAAGGCTGAATAAAAATCATCAAATTCTCCATGGAATCAATGAATTTTTGAACCTACTTCAAATAGCTCTCAGTCATCGTGGCATTTTATAAAGTATGTCCTCCCCTAAGTTTGAATTCCATTGTCCTCATTTGTCACCTAACCTAAAAATAGTGTCGATATTTTTTTCTGTCCCCACACTTCAGCTTTCTTCTTTCAGTCAGTATTTTGGAAAGTACACAAAACCCAGGGGCCTCCCTGTCCTTGCCGTGTGGTCTGTGTAAAAACCAGATGATGCCATGCTGACTTGAGCTCTTTCAAATGGCTCAAACAGCGCATTAGTCACTGGCAAGTTTTTCATGTCCTTTACCTCAGAGACTACCCAGTTCCTCATTCTTGCCACCCTTCGATCATGCAGTAATAGCAAGAAAACGCTGTACTTTTTGAGGACATCTCCTACCTCTTTTCTTCAGTGCCAGTGACTGATTCCTTCATAGCAGTGACACTGAAGGACCCAGATATCCCAGCTGACTGGACTTTGATCCCTGGGTTCCTTCTGGTGTCCTGCTGAAGTAGAAAGCATTTCACCCAAGTGAAGCATTTCGTCATGTCTTCCACTGTTGCATTTCTGTGCTTAGTGCACTTAAAAGTGGTTATCACTTTGGGAGGGGTGTAAATGTCTAACTATTTTATTGTAAATGTCTAAATGTTTTGTACACCTGAAACTAAAACAAAACAAAACAAGACCTAGAAAAAAATATACTTGATAAATAAATTTAAAAAATAAATGAACCCAAGGAAGGAAAACAAAAAGTGGAATTACACAATCTATTTAGTGCTCTTTTACTGTTCATTTACTGCTGAAGAAGTCCTTATGGAGTATGTCATCATAACAAAGCCTGACTTCAGATGTCAACCCCAAAGGCACATTACTGGCCTTTAGTGATCCAGGGAGTATGTAGGGACAACAGCCAAGTTTGGAGCAAACCCAAAACTTTTCGTTCCCTGCCCTGTCCTGAAGGGCAAAGACTTTCTGCCTGTTATAAAAGTGAAAACACTAACTTCATAATTACTTCTATGCCCAGAGGGCTTTTTCAAGTGCTATACCTATTTAAGAAATTATTTATTTGTACTTTGAGGTGGTCAAAACCTAATTTAATCCTAACCGTTCTTTGTGATTAGTTTGTTCTACGAGGACTAGAGGCCACGCCCACAGGTGGCCCTGTCCCTCGGAAATGGCTGTTAGAGAGTTCAGAAGCAGACTTTGGCAGCAGCTCTGAGCCAAGGTTCAGTCAGAGAAGCCCCAACATTTCCAGTGGAGCCACACTGTTGGTTAGAGGGGAATCTATCCTTTGCTCAGGTGGGGAACTTCTCTTCCCCAGAACCCTCTGGGGAATAATCCCAGCTCTTATCACCTTCCCTCTTGCAATGAGAGATTGGATTGGGAAAAACATCCATACAGAAAAAATTCTTACAAACACCTGCATCAGTGGGATGAATATGAATCCATTTGATGATATTTATAGAAGTAGACTGGTTGAAAAGGAGTCTGTCTGTTTCCAAGAACTTTTACTGGAAAGTGTAGGTTCTCCCTCAGATTTATATCCGAAAGGCTCCCATCAAGGATCCATTGCTAGCTGAAATTCCTATCTACTTTCTTTCCCTTCTGAGCTAAAGGCTGCTTGTGGAGACCGAAGTATTTCTAATGATTGTATAATTGGGAGGCCCTCTTTGTAGGATATGCACTTCCTCAAAAACACCAATATGAGCTGAGGACACAGGGTGACCAGTTGTTAGCCCTAAAAGTCCTGGAACCAGGAAGTCCTAGGCAAACTAGGATGGCTGGTCACCTCTTGGAGGAAATATAGTGCGTTTCCAGCAGTTTGGCCAAATTTATGTCAAGATTCTGACTTACAGGATTCAGGAAGGTAAAAAGAAAGCCATCCGTCTTTTCTGTTAATATGATTTTAGTGTTGGGGCTTTCTCAAGGAAGGTGTCTGTGGTCTGAGGACTAACTGGAGAGGAGAAAGGGTGCCCAACCTCTCTTTGCTTAAAATGTCATTATCCCCATGCAATTTCCTTTTAATTGCTGTTGTTAACATTTTAAAAGTATAACAATAAAAAAGATAAATTACCTTATATAGAAAAATCTGATTTTTTAAAATAGCGAAGCAGGTGTCCTATCTAAGGATTTGCACTTAGGAAGTGCACATATTTTAATTGAAGAAACTCACTATGACCTGGACTTATGTAACTCAGTTGTCAGAGCTCTTAGCAGCGAGTGCTGCCAAAGGCTGATGTATCCTGACAGATCACTGCAGGCCCGGTCTGTGGGCTTGGGTGGCCATTGCCAACCTTCAAAGCCAGGTCCCTGGCAAGACTCTCTCCTGCCAAATCTCATGGCAGAGACGTAGGATGCACTGTTTGTGCTCACCTCCCTCCTTCCCATGATTTCCATCATCCATCAACCCCAATTCTCTTCTGACAGATCGTTTATCCAGCTTTTATGACCAGAAATTGTGATGAGGGTGCAGATGAAAATGTGTTCTTGGTTAGTTAGGAAGGGGGTGCTTCGTGGCTACCCAGCATCCTCCAAGATGTGCATTCCAACTTGACTAATGCAGACCGTATTATAAATGATCTGCTTCCTGGAGTAGATCCTCCACACACAAAACGGCTACCACTAGCATTTTCACTTATTTCTATCTCATTTGTTCACCTCACATAGTTAAAAACAGAGCTGTGGTTGTATATGTACAGGTATACCTGACTTTATATCATACCTTTTATACTTACTGGCTTGTCCTAAGCGTTTTACCACATTGCAATGTAGTCAGATGTACTAACTTTTTAAATGTGCTTCTTACATAGATCTGCAACTATGTGGGACATGCAAAGGTTATTGTTCAGTTGGTCACAAACGGAAAAAACATCCACCTGCATGCACACAGCCTGGTGGGGAAACACTGTGAGGATGGGATCTGCACTGTAACGGCTGGACCCAAGGACATGGTGGTCGGGTAAGTGAGGCAACATGATGCTGTGGAAGCTGGGCGCAGACAGAACATGGCGCCCAGGGATAGTGACTGGAAAGGCCCTTTTCGTTAGGGGCCTTTCCAAGACCAAGAGAAGGCCTAAAAATGAAAATGTGCACCCTCACTTGGACACTGAGGCATAAGGTGCCGACATGTCTGGATTTCCCTGAGACAGCCCAGTTTGCACCTGTGGCCCTGGCCTGATTACTTAACAGCATCCCCTTTCACTCTCAAAAGGGGCCCAGTTTGAATGATAAATTATATGATCACTTGACATGATGCATTCATGCCACTTTTAGCAATATTTTTCTTCTGGAAATAAATACAAGGACAAATTAGAAGAAACCTAACTATAGCAGAAATCAATACTTTATGAATGGTTTTATGCTCTTGATGATTCCATTAGGGAAGCATTGATTCTAGATTTATAGTTTGAACATTTTGAGCATGAGGTGGATAACTATTGTTTCAGTTCTGTGCTGCTTAGAAAGTGTGCACAGATAAGAAGCCAAGGAATGCACATTTGTTATGGCATTCATTGGACTTGGAACGTAAACACAAAGTGACATATTCATTTAAGGGTTGGTCTGACAGATCAAAAATCAATTTGAAGTGAATGAAGTATTATAAAAATAAATTCAGTCCAAAAGAAGTAAGACATTTTTAATTTAATTTTTAGTTTATGTTTAATTTTTTAAGGCTGCCTTTCAGGGTTTCCTAATACTGGTTTAAATAGTTTACGATAAAATCCCAGTTAATCTGGACTATTCATGCAAAAGAAAGGAATTGTTTAAATCAACTGTAATTAAGCTGATGGTAGCATTTCAGGCTTTGAATTCCGATCAAGTTTCAAGTTGGTTGTTATTGGGGAGGTTGAGCTTTCATGTTCCTAGGCATTTCTTTGTTTGACTGTAAAAATATTCAAGTGTGAAAAACCTAGAGAGAGAGCTTTCTTTTAAGTCACTAAAATCTGATTCTTTTGATGTTAGAAAAAAAAAGACTCTAGATTGGAGGAAGAAGCTTAAATTGATTTGAAAAATTGAACTGTGCTTTATATGAACTTGTTTCAACATCCTCTTGAAAGACTGGCCCGTTTCCTGTTGTATGTCACATTGGTTCATCGTCTGTTTTTGGAATACTCTTAAAATTCCTGACTGACCTGTGAGAGCTTTGAAATGCAGGGTAATCGTCAGAGTTTCAGACTAATTGATCATTTAGTGTTTCTGCAGATTTTCTCCAGTAGTCTGCTGTCAGTTTGATGTGTTTATTCTGTTTGGTCCTGTTTAATCTGTGTGATAATCATATCCTTTAGAGGAAATTATAGCTGAAGTTTCTTACTAATAATGTTTGTTATTATAAAACTTCCAGTATATTGTCTGTAATTTGGGGTTTCTGCGGTTTGGCTTAGTAATCTTTCAGGATTTTAGAAGGAACTAATAGTTATTTAATTTGGGACCTCCAGCAGGAGTCAAAGTAAATTCCCTGTTTCCAAGGAAAGTGAGGAAATCCTCTACTCTCTTGCAGTGCTGGAGTGTGGCGTTCAGTAGTTGGGAGAACTCATTCATTCATTCATTCATTCAGGAAACATTTTAAGCATAAAAGCTCCTAAATTTGGTCATCAAAATGGGTGGTCACAGCACTATGGGATTTCCTAACCCTATGCAATTTCATTAAGAAATTTAATCAAGAAAATGCTACATGAAAATTACTGTAGACTTAGTAGACTTTTTTATTCAGAGTGTTCTATGAAGCATTGGTACTCCCTTTATAATTTGATTTTTAACTGAGAAACTTTTGCTTACCGTGTTTTCTGAAATATAGTGTATCCTTCATGATTAATTTATCTCTTTTTTTTTTTCAAAGTTTCCAATGTCAGAACCTGTTGGATTTTAGTAAAAAGAACATCATGCTAGTAGTCTGGAAACCAGAATCCTATTTCTAGTTCTGTCACTCTCAACAGGACTGGGGATAATTTGCATTACTTCTTGGGGACTTTAATTTCTTCCCTTATAAAATATGAGTGTTGAGCTACAGAATTTATCTCCAGGCCCTTTTTATCTCCATAATTCTAGACAGAGCTAACATTAGCTAATAGTATAAAATAACATGAGCAGACTTGCCACATATGTATTTATGGTATGTCATCGATTATTATTATTTAGTTCTAACTTGTAGGTAAGAATAACACAGAAATTTAGGAAGATAGCCAACATTATTTCTTAGACTTGTCAATACTAGAAATGGAACCAAGATAACCTGTTTTCAACAATACAGCTTAGGCTATGAGTACAGTATAGATTTACAAGCATGGCACCCATCCAACACATCAAAAAAGTTATATATAAAAAAGAAAATGACACTGAGTAGATTAATAACCTTTAAATTATTAAAAACCACAAGAATTACCTTTCTTTGGGGTTCTCAATAAAATTTAGTTTCTATTTTTAAATATATTTCATCTATATTAAAATATCCATGTTTTCGATAACTAAGTCATGATTACAGGTTTGATTGCTTTAACTTGAGGGATTTTTTTCCTTTTAATTTTGTTTTGGTTAGCTTTAATTTTGTCTTTTTATTTCTTAGTCATTTATTTAGTTAGCCTTTCGTGCCAGTCCTCATAAAAACAGTCTTAGTTTGGTATTATATGGTTGACCCTGAATATCAACACTTGTTTCAACATTTTAGTTCTCTGAAATTTTCATGCAATGGAAACTGTTACTTGACTTTGCCTTAAGCCACCTTCCTCACCAATAATCACCACACCCTCTGTTTGCTTCCTGGTAGCCCTGATTTAGAGGGCTGGGAAGTCTTTTTTTCTAACTAATATTTACAGCATATACCAACTGGTGAGCACTGGAAGTAGATATTTAATTACAAAACTACAAAAGAGAATATGGCCTCCCTCATTGAGCTAGTGCAGATCATATTAAATTGCTGTTTTTGAGGGTCCAAAAACAATTAATTATTGGCCATTTCATATGATTCAACCTTAACACACAAGGAGCTGTCTGGAGAAAATAGACAAATATGGCCTGAGATTGGAGTATCCAACTTCCAAATTAGAGTGTGAGTTAGGGGCTGCTTTTAAATCTCATGCTAGCTGTGACGTCAGTGTTTGAGTCCTGAGAGGAAGAGAGGACAAATAGAGGGGCCACTTTAGAATCCCAACCCAATGACATGGGGATTTGAACCTGCCCAGAGGACATTTTGAGTAAGAAACAGGATTGTAGTCCCAGTCCTATTATTAAGTGTGATAACCTTTGTTTTTTAATTTTTGTCAGGTTTTATTGAAGTATAATTTAAGTATGTAATAGTTACCCTTTAAAGTGTACAGTTCTATGAATTTTGACAAATACTCATATAAGCACCACAATCAAGGTATAGAATAGTTCTGTGGTAATGTCTGCCCTTATTCTCTTTTACATATTATTTTACAAATTTTCAAACACATACAGAAGTAGAAAGAATACCACTAAATTATTCTGTGTATCCCAGTGTACCTGTCACCCAGCTTCAACAGTTATTATTTGTGTGTGTGTGTGTGTGTGTGTGTGTGTTATTTTCTTTTTTTTTAAATTAGTTTCAGGTGTACAAAGCAAAGTAATAGACATTTATACCCTCACAAAGTGATAACCACCACCACCCCGCCTCTAACATCATATATAGCTGTTACAATACCATTGACTATATTCCCTATGCTGTTAATTATTACATGGGCAAACTTGACTTTAAACTCCTATCTAGATTTCTTTCAGTTATTGATGTCTGATTTAGTGCCATTCTGGTAAGAGAATATTGGTATGGTTTGAATACTTTTAAGCTTATTGAGACTGGTTTTATAGATAACAACATGGTTTGTCTTGGTAATTGTCTCTGTGAATGAATATTCTATAAATGTCAATTAGGTCAAGTTGTTTAATAGTGTTGTTGAAGTCTTCTATATTGTTACTCATTTTTTTCTCTACTTGTTCTATCTATTATTGAGAGAGGGGTGTTGAAATCTCTGAATAAATTTATAGATATATCTAGTTCTCCTTTTGATTCCTTAAGATTTTGCTGCTTATATTGTGAAGCTCTTTTGTTAGGTACATAAACATTTAGGACTTTTATGTCTTCTTAATGAATTAATCCTTTTTTCATTATGAAATGACCCTCTTTTATCCCTGGTAATACTCTTTGCTCTAAAATCTACCTAGACTGATACTAATATAGCTTTTTCAGCTTTCTTTTGATTAATATTAACTTGGAATATTTTTTTCCATCCTTTTCATTTTAATCTATTTCTGTCCTTATGTTCAAAGTAAATATGCACTACATATAGTCGGGTCATACTTTTTTATTCCATCGGACACTCTATGCCTATTAATGGGCATACTTAAGTAATTTATATTCAATCTGATTACTGATATGGCTGTGTTTAAATATATCATCTTGCTACTTGTTTTCTGCTAGTCACATCTGTTCTTTGTTCCCCTTTTTCACTTTTTCTGCCTTATTTTATATTAATTGATTATTTGTTGTTATAACTTCATTTTATCTCCTTTTTTGGTTTATACCTTTTTCTACTTTTTAGCACTGTTTTATAGTTTATACTATACATCTTAAACTTATCATAGTCTACCTTCAAGTAACATTATACCTCTTTGTGTATAGTATATGAACAGTATACTTTTTTGTCAAAATCAATTTCCATCCTTTTTTAAATTTATTTTTTATAATTTTTATTTTTAAATTACAGTTGACATACAATATTATATTAATTTCAGGTGTATAGCATAGTGATGAGATATTTATATAACTTATGAAGTGATCACTCCATAAGTCTAGTACCCATCTGGCACCATACATAGTTATTGCAATATAATTGACTATATTCCCTATGCTGTACTTTTGAAGGGTACACTTTAACTTCCCCTCTCTCGGCCTTTGTGCTATTGTGTCGTATATTTTACATCGACATATGTAAATATATTAGTTTAAATAAATGTATGTATAAATATATACATATGTAAATATATGTAGGTAATATAACACATGTCAGTGTAAACTATGGTACAATATATATTTTTTTAATCTTTGCTTTTAACAGTCAATTATCTTTTAAAGAAATTTTAAATAAGGAAAAATGTATTTATATTTACCCACACATTTACCATTTGCAGTACTCTTCATTTTGCTTCATAATCAAGACTTCTTTGATCTGATTTCATTTTCTTCTGCCTAAAGCCCTTCCTTTAATTTTTCTTGTACTACAGGTCTGCTGCTGATAAATTCTTTTAGTTGTTGTACGTCTTTAAACTCTATATTTTGTTTTTCAAAGATATTTTTGAAATGTATAGAATTCGAGGTTGACAGTGTTTATCTTTCATGTCCTTAAAATATGCTGCTCTAGGGTCTTCTGACTTGGCTTTTTTCTACAAGAAATCTCCCGTCATTCTAGTTTTGTTCCTCTTCACATAGTGTGTCTCTTTTTCGACATCAGCTTTTCAGAATTTCTCTTCACTAGTCTAAGCAATTTGATTATAATGGGCTTTAGTGTAGTTTTCTTCATGCTTCATGTGTTTTAGGGTTCAGTGAAATTCTTGGATCTCTGTTTAAATTTTAAAACTTGTCAGCCATTATTTTATAAAATATTTATTCCCATCCATTTCTCTTTTTGTTCTTCTTTTGGAACATCAATCACATGTATATTTGGCCATTTGAAATTGTCCCACAGCTCATTGATGATCTGTTCTTTTTTTAATTTCTTTTCAACTGCTTCATTTTGGATGGTTCTATTACCATGTCCTCAAGTTCACTAATCTTTTTGTCTGTCATTTCTATTATGTTCTTAATCCTATCTAGTGTATTTTTCTTCTCTGACATTGTAGCTTTGATCTGTACAGGTTTGTTTGGGGTCTTTTTTATATCATCCATGTATCTCCTTAACATACTGATGCCTTCCACCTTTTTCACTACATGTACCATATCGTTAATAGCTATTTCAATGTACTTGCCTACAAATTCTGTGTTTTGCCTCATTTCTGTCCATATTTCTATTGATTGGTCTTCATCCTCATTATGAGTTGTATTTTCCTACCTCTTTTATGCCTAGTAGTTTTTGATTGGATGACAGGCTTTTTGAATTTTGGATTGTTACATGCTAGATTTTTTTGTATGCCTTTAAATATTTTTGAGTATTGGCATGAAGTTAAATTTGGGAAGAGTTTATCCTTTCTAGACTTCCTTTTAAGTTCTGTTAGGGAAACCAGAGCAGCCTTAGTCTAGGGTTAATTTGATACCTTAGTAAAGCATTTACCCTGATGATCCATGTATTACAAGATTTCTTAAACTATTCCAGACCTGTGTGTTCTCCAAACATTTTTTGCCTGTTTATTCCTGGCAGTTCTTTTCCCAGCCTTGGGTCATTTCTTCACATGCATGTTCGGATAGTACTCAGCTGAAGACTAGAGGTGGAGCATCTGTGCATCTCTGAGTGTCTCTCTGCATGTGGTTCTTCCCTGTCTGGTGCTCTGCCTGTGAGGTCTAGCCTCCTTAGCCTCCTCACGTTTTTAACTCTGTCTCCTCTACTCAGACAGATAGCCAGGTCCTGTTAGGAGTCCCTTTCCCATGCTGCAGCCTGGAAACTCGAGGCATTAAGCCAGTATAATTGTAGGATTCACCTTGTTTCTCTTTTCCTAAGGATCACTGCCCTCTGTTGCCTATTTCCAGTGTCTGAAAACAACCTTTTTCGTGTGTTTTTTGTTGTTTAATGTTCTCTTGGTCTCTGTTACTCTATCCTTACCCGAAGCAAAAGACTGACTTCTATGTTGTTTCATTTATTACCAGAGTAAATTTACTATTCATATAATGAATAATAAGAATGTTGCATTTTTTACAGGGATTAAATTAAATAATATACATGAAAAGTACTGTATAGATGGTAAAGTGTAAAGTGCTACACAGATGTTTGTCCTTGCCATTACCAAGGAGCTTACCTCATTTTCCTATAGTTGTGGATGTTCCATATCGGAATAAGGCCTAAAAGACCAAAAGATGGAGGTGTGGTTTCTGAAACATTGCCTATGCTGCCATCCATATCAGTATGTCATGTTGCATATTTTTCTGTGCTGTATTAATTTACGCATTCATTGATTCAACAGACATTTATTAGTGCTGTTTTGTGCACTGGAGATCTCTGCCCTCACGGAGCTTAAATTCTCTTAGCGTATGGTCTTCTGTGTGTGTGTCTCAGCTGTCCCACTTTTTTCAGTCACGGTACGGACACATGTGTCTTTCTGTCTGTTGGCCTCTGTATGAGGGCTCATCGAATTCTGCCTTTACCTCTTAAGTTTTCTTTCCCTAGTTTATCTGGTCTTCCCACATTATCTTATTCTTTGTTTTAGTCAATCCAGTTGTCATAATATTTCTAAATTTCCTCTACTGATTTTTTCTTTTTTTCTTTCTAGGTAAAAACTAGAGTAAATGAAAAGTCCTTACAAAAGTCCACAAGGCTTTAAAAGATCTGTGCCCACACTTACCTCTTTGAACTCCTCACTTACTAATGACCTCTTCTTCATTTTCCTCCAGCCACCTTGGCCTTCTTGCCATTGTTGTCTTTAGAAAACACCAGCAGGACCCTTCCTCAGGGTCTTTGCACTTGTTGTTCCTCTGCCGTGAATACTTTTCTTCCACATATCCACATCTTTCCTCTCACTTTCTTCAAGTGTTTGTCAGGTGTCATCTTTTCAATGAGGCCCTTTCTGGCCTCTCTCTATTTTAAAGTGTCATGCCTTCTTCTACCTCTCCTATTCCCCATTTCTACCTTAGTTTTCTTGGTAACACTTATTATCTTTTAAATTATACTGTAAAAATTGCTTTGTTTCTTTTCTGCTGTTGAACTAGCATAAAAATTCTATGAAATTAGGGATTCTTTTGTTGCTGACACGAGCACTAGGACTCAGCCTGTCACTAATAAGGAGCTAAATAAATATTTGTTGAATGAATGAGTCTCCTTAGTAAAGTGCTTTTTTGTTTGTTGGTTTGTTTGTTGTATTACATTTATTAAATATACTTCTTTGTTTCATGTACTTTAAAAATAAGTGGCTAGAGATTTTTATATATACTTTCTTAAAAATCCCTTAAATAGCTTTATTTAGTTTATTAATGTATTTTGTTCTATAGGTATATAGCCTTCATGAGATAAAGGGTTCTCCATCCTTGATTACAGGTATACCTTCAGGCCTGAGTCCCTTAGAATTAAATGGCATTCTAGTAGTAATAAATCATTCCAACCTTATAGATAACCTAGGAGGAGATAGAATTCCAGGAAACGGGACTCCCAAACAGGATCTAGACTTTAAATCCCATCCAGACACCCAAAGATATCCAAAAGAAAAATCTTTCAAAATATAATATTCCTCTTGTTCTCAAAAAAAGTTAGTACTATATTTGGAATTACAAAATTTTTGTACAACTCTCCTAGAAAACACTTCAAAATGAGTGTAGGTAGAACTTCCTATTGTTATATACATATGTACCCTACTCCCCTAATCATAATTTGAAAGTCTAATAAGCTCTGAAAACCAAAAGATTTTGCTAAGTTTACCATGACTCATTCGGTGGCAAAACCCAATCTGCCCTGATGTGCAACTGGTTATATTTTTCCATTTGGTGAGTCTACTTGATATGCTTCACTGCAGAAATAGTGATGTGTTTGATTATATTGTGGGCCCCAGCAACTGAGGACTTTTTTTAACTCCACTTTGCTCAAGTGAAACCATACTCTCTAGTCATTGACTGCCTAACTTTTGGTTGTTGTTGTTGTTGCTGTTATGTTTTCTCTAGCTTTGCAAACCTGGGTATACTTCATGTGACAAAGAAAAAAGTATTTGAAACACTGGAAGCACGAATGACAGAGGCATGTATAAGAGGCTATAATCCAGGACTTCTGGTACATCCTGATCTTGCGTATTTGCAAGCAGAAGGTGGAGGAGACCGGCAGCTCACAGGTGAACATCTCTCTCCCAGCCTTACTCCTTTGGGAGCTCAGGCTCTTATTTTCTCGTGTGTAGACTATGTGCTCATCTATATGCCCCAAATTTCTCTTTCTCCCAGTCTGTACCCCAAGGTGCTCCCATCCTTTCCCTGCTCAGGTACCTTTGATAGCATGCTGCTACCTGTAGAATAAAATCTCTACCCCCATAGCCTGGCATACAAAGCCGTCATAGTCTGGCCCCAGTCACCTTTGTAGGCTCGTCTCCAGTCCCACCTTGCACCCCTTCTCCCCATCACTGCCCCCTGAACACTTGATGCAGCTTTACACCTTTGTATGTGTATTTCTGTACCTAAAATATCCCACGCTTCCCTTTTCAACCTGTCAAAACCAATTCATAATTCAAGACTTAGTTCAAAACACCTCCTCTGTTATACTTTCCCCAGGTCACCTTACAAGGAATCTTTCTTTCTTTGAACTCTTTAGGAACATTATAAACTATTCTCTTTATCATAAGAATACTTTATTGTATGTTTTCCTGCCTTTACTTGTGTTTTTGTTTTGTTTTTTCTTTCAACCTTATCCCACCACATGCACCATCTCTGCTTTCATATGTTCTCCTTTTGTCTGGCCACTCTGTCATCAGCTCATATTCAGGTGATCCAACAGCAGTCATCATTTTTCCACTAAATGTGTTCCATCTTCTAAAGAAGTATGCAGACTCTAAGCCTTATTATCTTTGACTCCACCTTCTCCCTGTGCTACCTCTCCCGTTAGTGGTCCAGCTATGCTGTGCTCTCTGGTGCTCCACTCCTCAGTCCATTTGCGTTATGCTGTCACTTCTAATGCAGTTTACACCCTATGTCCAGGTGGATCTTACTAAGGCCTACATCTCACCACTACTTAGAGTCTACCCTTTACCTGCAAAACCCAAATTCTGGAAGCTGGCATTTTAGACCTCCCAAGAGCTGGCCCCAGTCTGCATTTCCCACTCTGTTTCCCACCACACCCCTTCATATCAAACTAAACTGCTCCATAGAAGTACCATGATTTCTCATTTCCTTGCGTTGGCACATTTTTCCTATACTTCCCTCTTTCTGGAGTGCCCTTACCCTCTTCATAAGTTGAAGTTCTATCCCTTCAAGATTTAGAGCTAATGTCTTTTCTGCTCCAAAGCCTCTGGATTCTCCCCTCCTTTGAAATTCCATATCTCTTCATCTCTAGCCCTTTGACAGTACTTATCACTTGAATTATCACCTTTTGTGATATAAGGTAATTATGATTATATCCATCATGATTATATCCATCATTATGTCCATCAGCATGAAAGCGCCATCAGGAGGGAAAGGAGGAGACAAATGCAACTGAGTCATCCAGTTCCTTCAGAAGTACTTTTTGGGTACCTACTATGTGCCAGTTCTGGTGCTAGGCACTGTTGAACAAACACAGTCTCTGTGCTGAAACAGCTTTTTGAATACTTAATTTTGTACTATAGAGAAATACAACCTATGCATAGGTGGCTTACTGCATTCCATTCCATCACATCCTTTGTGCCTTCAGCTCTTATTGTAGGAAGAAAAGGGAGAGCTCTGGGTGAGATAAGAAAGGAGAAGAAGAGAACAGTTTTTACTGTAATACAGAGGAAATGCAGGTCTTCTTTTGATGCCTTTAATTTTGGATAACATAAACGAGACAAACTTTAAAATTTTATTAGTAACATGAAGAATTTCAAAAGAGAGTTTTGTTTTACGTTCATGTTACTTGGGCTTTGTAAAAGCATCCTATCTAAACTGTTCACGCTTTTCGCTTTCCCTGGGCGTGAATGCCCTGTGCTGTATGGTCCTAGATCGGGAAAAGGAGATCATCCGCCAAGCAGCTCTTCAGCAGACGAAGGAGATGGACCTCAGCGTGGTACGGCTCATGTTTACAGCTTTCCTTCCAGACAGCACCGGCAGCTTCACCAGGCGCCTGGAACCTGTGGTATCAGATGCCATCTACGACAGCAGTAAGTACTGGTCTTCTGATGGAAGAGGCAGCTCTGTGTAATGTCAAGAACAGACTTGCTGCGTGCCCTGGCAGTTACTTACAAGCTCTGATTTCAGGAGTAAGTATAAGTAGCTTCATCACTTGGAGCCTCATGTTTATCATCTACAAAATGGGAATACTAAAATCCAATATAAAAAGTTGTCTAGACTGAAAGTGAAATGCTATGAGGTGCTCAATAAATGTAGTTCTCCTTCCTCTGATGTGCATTTTAGTCTTTCACATACAATGCCAAATCTCTTATTACTTATGAATTCATTGCTCTGAGGATATATTGTTGGTGTACTTAAATGGGACAAGTATCTCATTTTTTTCGTTGGGACGCTGAAGAGAAGTTAATAAAAGACAACTGTTATTCTTAGCCACCTGCATTCTCACATGTTATAACTTTATCAAGACAGGAACTTCAAGTTAACTGAGCAGTATACATTAGTACATGGCTTCACAATTCTATTTCAGTCTATAGTTCCTAGAATTTTTTAAGAGCTTAATGGTGGTCTTCAGCATTTACCATGCAAATTTCTTGTTTGGTATGTGTGGGATTTATTAAACAGAGATATCCAAAAATCCTGCAAGTGTAGTACTTAGGCTCATTGAAAGTATATATAGTTTGGTCTAAGTAGAAAACTCCATGCTCCAAGTACAACAATTAACTGATTTCTCTAATTTAAACAAATTTGAAAGGAAGTGAAAGAGTTATAAAATGATATGGACTCATATACCAAAGATCACCTTAAAATGCAGCTGTTGGAGGAAAAAAAAAAAAGGAAGCTTTATACTATTACCACACAAAACTTTTTCCCCCTAACCACATAGAATTCTAATTTAGTTTGGGGAAAAGAAATATAACATCTCCATTTTTCTTTTCTGTATAATAAAAATTAATAGTTTTTAAAAACTGCTTCTCCTAAATTTCTAGGACTCTTATAAATGGTATATCAGTATCACGGAAATAAGTTTGGGGTGAAAGTCTTGCCCTAATTGAAATCCCACAAATCCATTGGCTTGATACTTCCCGGAACATCAGCAGAGCTCTTTCTCTTTCTGTATTAATTTCTTACTGTGTTAGTGGGAGAAACAAAGATTGCTCCTTCCTGCCTCATCCGTTTCGATGATAAAGAATGACCGTTGCCCAAGAAGTGCTCTGAGGACTTCAGAAGGCATTTTTGTTTTATTTTGTATCCTTCTTAAAACAATATGCATGGAACCATCTATTTAAACTTCCTTCTGGTTGATGTGTGCTAAGGACAGGATCTCTCATAAGAGACTGGGTTGTGAAGCTGAGGATAAACCATGACGTCTGTTGTTTTTCTCCTATGGACAGAAGCCCCCAATGCGTCCAACTTGAAAATTGTAAGAATGGACAGGACCGCTGGATGTGTAACTGGAGGGGAAGAGATTTATCTTCTCTGTGACAAGGTTCAGAAAGGTAAACGTACGCTCTGATCTCAAGATGTGAAATATTCTGTGTGTATCTGTGAGTCACTTCTTAAGCAGGAGACCCAGTCATATCCCTTTTCTGCCATAGAACTCCTTTTAAAATTTGCACATTCACCTCTTCCAAATTTAAGTTGTCTGTGTTATTTGTTTACACCCAACTAATTCATTTTAAAATTTTCAACAGAAGTAAACAGAAATTAAAAATGGTCGTAATCAGTGACATTTCAGTGTTTTTATCCTTTAAACCTTGGTATCTAAATTTAGTTAGTAATAGCCCATGCTTCTCACGCACTCACACACACACACACACACACACACACACTAAATAATGTTTTGTGTGTGCTATATGCCACTGAGTTGGCTCCAACTTCTGGCAACCCTATGAATGAGTGATGTCCACAATGTCCTGTCCTCAGTAGCCCTGCTCAGCTCTTGGAGACTCAGGCCTGTGGATTCTTTTATGGAGTCAGTCCACCTCATATTTGGTCTTTCTCCTTTTCGGCTGCCTTCCATTTCTCCCAACATTATTGCCTTTTCCCAAGAACCCTACCTTCTCATGATGTGCCCGAAGTGGGACAGCCTCAGTTTGTCATTTTTGCCTCCAGTGATGTTTCAGGCTTAATTTACTCTAGGACCTATTTGTTCATCTAATGTTTTATATAGTATAAAATTGTTCATCGTGTTTATCTTACAATGCTTTGTTGCAACACTGAGAGAACTTCTCCAAATACTTTCACATGATACTGTGATGTCAGCTAAGAAAAAGAAAGAGACTAAGGTTTATAGGGAAATTCCCAGAGCATATTCCTCTCATAATTTTTACTTTCAGAAAAGGTTCTTGGCCTTTAATCTCTCTTAGATATAGTACGAGATTGATATGTTAGCAAAAGCTGAAGGAGGTTATGTTATTTTCTCAAACATCACTTATTTTTAAAATAAAATGATAGAAAGTATAGTATAATATAGATCTATTCACTATAAAAGTGATAAACATTTTCAAAATAAGCAGATGCATACCTGGAAATATAGCCTCTAAATAAAAGAATTATGGCTTAAATGAAAAAGAAAATTCTCATTTGAGGATATACACTCTGAGGTAAAAAGTCGGAAGAAAATGAGTTCAGATACCAGGTTTTAAACTAAAGGTATATATCTTTATCCAAAAAAAGTTTACACTTTCTCTTCTAATCTTGTTATCAGCTTTCTTTTAACTCATTCTATCCAAGTCATATGCATTTCTAGATTCCTGGGTGGGCATACTATGAGTAAACACAATCTGAGTTATCTTTATTTGTAAATGTGATTCTTAATCATTATCATTACATTGGAATGGCTTCTTAAAAGAAGTTTTGTACCGGGCTTAAAGAATCTGAATAACCAAGTCCATGGTAGTCCTACCTGAAGGTAAAGGAATAGTGCAGTCCTTCCTGTAAGATGGAAAGTATACCCAGGGAGATGCCAACCTGAGTTCTGTTGACATATTTCTGCAAAAGTAGAATCCGTGACTACTGAAGTGTGGAATTTAGGCATTCTAAGTTAATCTAAAGAGACTTGACCAACATAATATTTTTAACAGTTTCTCACTAAAGATAAATAAAGTATTATAGGGAGGAAGCATAGTAGAATGTTTAAGTCAGAAACTGTACTGTCTATATTCAAATCCTGGCTTCTCCATTTACTACTGTTCAATCTTGCTTCTCTTCTGCAAAATGAGAATATTAATAGTACATCTGCATCACAAAGTTATTGTGAGGATTAAATCAGTTAATATATACATATAAATCACTTAGAACTGTGTCAGCCATATAGTAAACTTTATGTAAGTTAAATATTATTGTGTAAATCTATATTGAGCTGAACCACCTTTTGGAATTCTGATATTCCTCACTGTTTTTCATGTTTCTCAGGAATGAATTGGTTAGGGATGGAGAAGTGGGACAAAGACTAATTAAGAGAAATCTCTGATTGAATAGGTAAATCTAGTATTCTGTCATTTTAAATGAAACTTGGGGCCCATTTTACTGCCAGTAAAAAAATTAAGTGATTTGTGAAAATTTCTAATTATTATAAAGTTTTACTTCATAGTAATTTATTTCAAAAAAAGTTGGTAGAATGTAGGACCAACTTTATTTTTCAGCATGTTTATAAACATTATTACACTATGTGAAGTTATATACCTGAATGTGACTGTTTGCAGATGACATCCAGATTCGATTTTATGAAGAGGAGGAAAATGGTGGAATCTGGGAAGGATTTGGAGATTTTTCCCCCACAGATGTTCATAGACAAGTAAGCGGATGATGATGATGATTTTACATTTTGTGCCTTGTTGAAATTTAGTAGTTTCCAAATATGAGAAAGGAAAACTCATAAATATTTATTTAACTTTCATAAATGAATACTATTCTGAAGACTTTCGCAGGTCTTTCAGAAAAGTTAACCTACTATAGAATTATGGGCAAGGCTCTATACAACCTTTGGCTCTAAGACATTTCATTTGGGTATCTGATCACCTAGCCATAAGGCAGTAGCCCTCGAGTCCTTTGGTGGAAATATTTTAAATGTTTGTATTTAGTGTGTTCAGGCTGGGTGGATTAACCACAGAAATTTACTTTCTCACACTTTTGGAGGCTAAAAGTTTAAGATCAAGTTCTGACAAGGTACATTTCTGGTGAGAGCTTTCTTCCTAGCTTCCAGACAGCTGCCTTCTCACTGTGTCCTCTCATGGTGGAAAGAGAGTGAGCTCCCTGGTGTTTCTTATAGGTATACTAATTCTGTACAATCAGGGCTCTGCCCTCATGACCTCCTTTAATCTTAATTGTATCTGTAACGGCCTTATCTCCAAATACAGATATGCTAGGAGTTAGGGCTTCAACATACAGATTTTGGGGAGAACACAATCAGTCCATAGCAGTGTTCTACTGGAGTAATTCTGGGGAAGCCTGTTAAAAGGGTATTCTAATGAAAAATGTTGAAAGGAGGAGTCCTCTAGTTGAGGCTGATGTCATCATGATAAATCAAGATTTCCAGGTGACTGAGAGATGAAAATGCTAAATTCTCGTCTTAATGATTACTCTGAATGACTGAGGAATACGATTTTCACACATACAAAAAAATGGAAATGATCCAAATATCCATCAATAAGTGGCTGATTAAATAAATTATGTGTGTGTATGTGATGGAATATTATGCAGTTATTAAAAAGAATGAGTGCTCTATGAATCAATATGTAAAGATACAACATCAAACATTGTTTAAGAATGGATATAAAACAAAGTGTATATTTAAAAGATTCACTGTTCATGTTTGCATATGCATAAAGAAACTGAAAGAATACAAAAGAAATCAATAACTTCTCTGTGTTTACCTCTGGGGGATGGTCAGGTATGTGGTAGGAATTGCCTGGATAGGAGACAGGAGTAGCAAGGAGAAGTTTCAGTGTATGCCATTATATTTTACAAAGTCTTGTTTGGTATGAATATATTACATCATCAAAAAATATAACTAAAAAATTTTAAAATGCCTAACTATTGTAGCACTACCAGAAATTAATAAGAAAGCTATCTTAGAAGTGTTATAGGATGCCTTGCATATGTCTAGAGCCTTCACCATTCTCACCTCAAAATATACTGAACCTGTGATGATGTCTCACTTGCAGGATTGCAAGTGTTTGGCCTGCAGGCTGATAGTAGTACCACCTTCCTCATCTCTCTTCCCACATCCAGTCTTTCTGATGTTGCTATAAATAATCATCTTGGAGACTTTTAAGGCTGATTGGAAAGAGGAGAAGGTGTATGCAATGTATTTTATTTACATGATTGTTTACAACTGGAAGACATTTAAAATATTAGACAAATGAAATAATAATATTTGCAATACATTCTCACAGTCTTGCTTCAGTTTCACAGTGTCGATTTAATAAAAAATGTATGGGTATAGAAATCTGAGTTTGTAACTTTCTCTAGGGTGCTGTATTTTTTTGTACACTGTGTCTAAACATTGGGCATAAAGAATGTGTTTTATGAGTAGCATTGCTGGGGGGACAAATGTACTCCTACCCCAACATTTGGATGTTTGTATATTGCAGTTTGCCATCGTCTTCAAAACTCCAAAGTATAAAGATATCAACATTACAAAACCAGCCTCTGTGTTCGTCCAACTTCGGAGGAAATCTGATTTGGAAACTAGTGAACCAAAGCCTTTTCTCTACTACCCTGAAATCAAAGGTAACTTGGCTGTTTATACTCTTGCTTATTGTTCCAATAAGAGGACTTACTGATTAGAAAAGATCAGTTAATCACCTCCTTTGAACAGCTTCCTAATAACTTGCCCTAGGGTCCATGGTACTCATTTTTGTTGTTGTTGTTGTTGTTCTCAATGCTTTCATTTATGTTTTTATTATTAGTTTCAGGTGTACAAAACAACATAGTGAGTTGACATTTGCACACCTCACAAAGTGATAACCCCAACAAGTACTACCCATCCGACATTGTACATAGCTATTATAATACTATTGACTATATGCCCTATGCTGTACTATACATCCCATGGTTATATATTTTTTAATTGTAGTTGACATTCAATATTATTTTATATGACTTTCAGGTGTACAGTGTAGTGGTTAGGCATTTATATAATTTATGAACAGATTCCCCCAATAAGACTAGTACCCATCTGACACTATACATAGTTTTTACAATATTATTGATTATATTCCCCATGCTGTATTTCACATCCGCGTAACTATTTTGTAATTACCAATTTGTGCTTCCTAATCTCTTCACCTTTCTCATTGATCCCCCATCCTCCCTCCCATCTAGCAACCATCAGTTTGTTCTCTGTATCAGTGAGTCTGTTTTGTTTGTTCGTTTATTTTGTTCTTTAGATTCCACATTAATGCTTAATGACTATTTCACTAAGCATAATACCTTCTAGGTCCATCCATGTTTTTGCAAATGGTAAGATTTCATTCTTTTTTATGGCAGAGTAATACTCCATTGTATATATGTACCACAATTTCTTTATCTAATCATCTATCGATGGACATTTCGGTTGTTTCTATATCTTTGCTATTGTGAATAGCACTGCAGTAAAAAGAGTGAGGCATATATCTTTTTAAATTTATGTTTTAGATTTCTTTGGACAAATATGCTGGGAAAGGAAAAATTAAAACTGTCATTATTTGCAGATGACATGATATTATATAGAGAGAACCCCAAAGACTCCACCAAAACACTATTAGAATTGATAAATGAATTTAGTAGGCTAGCAGGATATAAAATTGATATTCAGAAATCAGTTGCATTTTTATACACCAATAGCAAACTATCAAAAACAGAAATCAAGAAAACAGTCCCATTTACAATTGCATCAAAAAAAAAAAAAAAATACCTAGGAATAAATTTAACCAAGGAAGTAAAAGACCTATACTCAGAAAATTTTAAGACATTGAAGAGAGAAATTAAAGAAGATATAAATGAATGGAAATATACACCATGCTCATAGATAGGAATAATTAATATAGTTAAAATGTCCATACTACTTAGGGCAATCTATATATTCAGTGCAATCCCTATCAATGTACCAATGGCATTTTTCCCAGAACTGGAACAAATAATCCTAAAATTGATATGGAACTATGAAAGACCCCAGATAGCTATGGCAATCCTGAGAAAGGAGAAAAAAGATGGAGGTATCATGCTACCTGATATCGAATTGTACCACAAGGCTATAGTAATTAAAACAGCATGGTATTGGCATGAAAACAGACACATAGGTCAATGGAACAGAATAGTGAACCCAGAAATAAATCCATGCCAATATGGTCATTCAATCTATGACAAAAAAAGCAAGAATATACACTGGGATAAAGACAGTCTATTCAATAAATGATGCTGGGAAAACTGGACAGATATATATATGCCAAAAAAAAAATGAAACTCGACCACCTTCTTACACCATATAAAACAATAAACTCAAAATAAACTAAAGACTTAAATGTAAGATCCTAAACCATAAAATTCCTGAAATAAAATATAGGAAGTAAACTCTCAGACATTACTTTTAGTAATATTTTTACTTATACATCTCCTCGGGCAAGGGAAACAAAAGAAAAAAATAAATAAATGGACTAAATCAAACTAAAATATTTTTTCACAACGAAGAAAACCATCAACAAAATGAAAAGACATCCTACTGAATGAGAGAAGGTGTTTGCCAATGATGCATCTGATAAGGAGTTAATATCCAAAATTTATAAAAAACTCATACAATTCAACACCAAAAAAACAATCCAATTAAAAAATGGGCAGAGGACCTGAATAGACATTTCTCCAAAGAGAACATACAGATGGTCATTAGACATATGGAAAGATTCTCAACCTCACAAATCATCAAAGAAATGCAAATAAAAACCACAATGAGATATCACCTCACACCCATCAGAATGGCCATCGTCAATAAATCAGCAAACAAGTGTTGGCGTTGGTGTGGAGAAAAGGGAACCCTTGTGCACTGTTGATGGGATTGCAAATTGGTGCGGCCACTATGGAAAACAGCATGGAGGTTCCTCAAAAAATTAAAAATAGAACTACCTTATGACCCAGGATGGTACTTATTTTTAGAGAAGAGAGAAGTAATATACTATTTTGGGGTCGTGGAATTAAGTCCAGCCTTTTAAAAAAATGTTATTTCCACCAAGCTTATATGAGATTTAGACATTTATTTGAGAATTTGTCTTTGAATTTGAAATTCTATCATTTATTCAGTAACTCAGGGTTCAGGCATGTGAGATGAAAAGATAAGACACTATGTAGGGAGTCAGCCACTCCACCAGCGGACCTCTGACAGGTGAAAAAAGACTCAGCCCCATTGCAGTACAGAACTATAAAAATGAATAAAGCACTGTTCTTTTTCTCACAAGAGACACACCAAGAAGAGGAGATAATAGTCTCCTTAAGTAATTGTAATGCTCATTAATTATTTTGATTATTTCCAAAAGCGAAGTATCCACAAACACATACGAGAATGCTGAGGAAAGAGAGCCCTTGCTTCTAAAGCCACCAAGAAGAAGGCTTCTTCAAAGTCCTTAAAAATTGGCAATATATTTCAGTAGTTAGATGTGAAAGGAAAAAGGCAAGGGTTTCCTAGGCTTTAGAAACTTGAGGAGCTAAAACAATGTGTATTTGTTCATAGAAAAGTGTTATGAGCTCTGAGATGGACTCCTAGGCCAAGCAGGGGAGGAAGGGCAGAGCCAGGCTCAAGTGCCATCTATGATTGGCAGCTAAAGAATTTTGCCTTGATTCTGGAAAGGGGAATGACCAGGTCTGTTTGAATTTGGAATGATGGCCCTGACTTCTTATATAGACACTGAGGAGATTATCTGGGCAGCAGGCAATGAGTCAGAAGATAAATGCAAGAATCCAAGTGAGAAACGGTGAGACTCTTAAAGGTATTAGTGCAAGGAATGAGAGGAGAAGGTGGATTCAATGATGGTGTCAAGACGACCCACATGGTGGCTCAGGTAGGAGGTGAGGGAAAAATTCAGGAGTTGTAGGTGGTTGTAGGCATCCCAGCCTAGGAAGGCTGTGATGTGGTTGAGTTGATAAAAGAATCAAGAGAGCAAAAGCAGATTTAGGTGGGAAGAGAGGAAGTTCTGTTTAAAACATGTTGCATTTTAGATTCCTGTGGCACATTCCTAACAGGCCAGTCAAAAGGCAGAATTGAAACTCCAGAGAGGGCAGGCTGGGAAATTCAGCACTGAGAATCCTCTCAGAATGAGTGTAAAAGTCCCCCAGACTAGATAATTGTCCAAAAGTACTTCTTCACCTGGTGTCCACTGACGCCCAAGGGCTCCATGGATAGAAATGTCCTTAAATGTAAGTAGCTTTTCTGTAATCCTATTTTGTATGTTACATATTGAAAACTGTGGTTCTAAGAAGGGACCATAGACTTAACCAGACTACAAAGTGGGCCATGGCACAAACAGAATTAGAAACCCTGAACAAGAGGGAAGTGAGCCTAGCGAGTGAGGTCGATAAATGACCGTCACGGGGCCCCCAGGTCCTGGCTAAGGTTGGAAACCACAAAGGTGCTGCAGCAACGGTCCACACATGTATTGGATCCTGTGATAGCAACATGTGATGGATGATTTTGAAGAGGACTTTCTTTTCCTAGAATTCATGCGGTGGCAGGAGCACTTAGAAGGTGCTTCTGTGAGTTCTTGTTTCTTTTCTGAGGTTGTGACCTCTCCACTGATGAGTCAGATTTATAGTGCCTTCCGTGACTGGTGGTTTGAAAACATTGTCAGCAGAGGAGCCTTTCTTTTCCCTCCACATGAAATTTCATGCAAAATCTCAGTATGTAAACCTGATAGGCTCTGGTTAAAACAGAGGAGGACACCTCTGCCCACTTAGCCTTTCCCAGAAGCTCTCTCACCTCTCTTCTCTTCCCCAGCCAGGAGCTGCCTGAGGTCTTCTGAATGCTTCAGTCTGCATACAATTTGAAAATCACTGCTTTAGATTAAACACTTTCCTTTAAAAGTAGATGCAGAAGAGAAGCATGGCAAAATTTTTGAACTTTATGAGGAAAAAAATAGATTTCTTGTCCTAAAATATGTCTTCAAAATAATGTCAATTTTTCTAACACAGAGAATCATGTTTTAAAAAGGAAACCCAGATATGTATGAGCTTAGAAACGTTCAAAGCTGAGCTTGGTCTGTAGGCGGCATGTCTGCCTTCCCCAGTGGTATATGTACACCCAGACAGTATGATGCAGGAGGGACATGTTCAGACTGTTACTTTCATTGCTACACTATGGTGGGAGCCATCTGTTCTGGGGTTAGAGAATGGGAGCTCCTGACAGTTCAGAATCCCACCTAAATGCTTTAAGCACTTCCCTTCCAGGCTATCATTGACTAAAAGCTGGATGTAACATAAATAATAAAAGAGTAAGTATATGAAAATGATCCAAACTATACAACCCCAAGGAATCATTGTGTACAACTCAGAAGTCATTGAGCACATCTTCCATTGCTCCTAGCCCCTCCAGTCTCTCCCAATCTTATTACCTAATTTTATATTCTTCATTGTTTTTATCAACATGTAAAATTGTCTTCTCTACTAATTTGTGTCCGTTATCTTCTTCCTACCTCCCATAAGAATATGCTTTAGGTCACAGATTTGGTCTTTCATGTTTATTGCTCTAGAACAGTAGATGTCTCATAGTAGCTGCTCATTAAATAACTGACCTGACCAACCAAGTTGGTATAACTGATGGAAAAAATTTATAAATCTGTCCAAAACCTTTGATAAGGAAATTGTTAAAGTTGCTCCACTTTGAGGTCACCTCTTTCTAGTGGAAGCACAGTTTCCTCAAAGGTGACCCATGTTGGCTTTTTTTCTCCCTAACAAGTCTGGACATGATCAGTTTTTAAACCATTATTTTCTAAATGCACTTTGCTACCCTACTTTCCCCTGCTTCATCTTTCAACTTCACTCAGATGATCGGGAGATAATCAGTAAACAACAGCATTCTCTCTAGCCCTGAGATGACAGAAACAACCGCAGAATTAGAAATAAGTGAAGATATTTCCGAACACAGACAACAGCCAAAACTGACACTGAAGATTCAGAAATAGAACAATCATTAAGTATTAGGCTGCTTATTACAAAAAAGGATACCACATTGACTGTTTATTCAATTTAAACAAAAAACAAAACTTTTTTTCACTCCTTCAGCCCAAAAGAGGGAAGGAGAAAAAATATATAGCAGGAAAATCAGAGAAGAGAAAAGGAAACAGAAAGAAGAAACAAGAACACAACAATAGACCACAAAGGCAGTGCCAGAACTCAGAGGGGTGGTGGGACTGGTGAGAAACACAGGCAGTGAGAAGCTAAAGAAAAACAGAGCAACCACATGAGGAATGAGGGAAGAAAGTCTAAAGAACATCTCGACTTGGACAGTCAAAACTCTCAGCATCACTGTAGTTTAGTCAAGTAGTGGTTCTAGACCTTTAGCCTTCCATAGCCCGTCAGTCACCCCAACAGCTACAGATCCCTCTTTTATTGTATTTCTGGGGTCCACCCACTTTTATCGTCATGGTGACCACCAAGGAACAGCCTCCGTCACCTTATGTCTTCATTGTCTCTGCCACTCACTTTGACTCTATTTTGTCCTATGTACCAGTGACAGGTGAATCTTCCTAAAATACCACCACGGCACATCATTCTCTAGTTCAGAAACATTTGTTGGCTCTCTTGCCTGTGAGTTAAATCCCTTCAGTTCATAGTTCACATGCTCCACAATATGGTCTCAATCAGCCCTGTTTCTCAAGAATTCCTCATACTGAACTTTCACTTCAGCTACACTGATCCACTGCTGTTCTCATAAGCACCCAGTGCACATTCTTTCCTTCATTACTTTCCCTCTGTATCCCTTTCCCAAAACATCCTCCACTTGCCCTTTCGTGATATAAAGTTGATTTAGGGAAGCTTTTCCTGAAATTTCCAGCCCACAGGGACGTCCTAGAAGTACTTCCTTAAACTCCTGGAATACTGGTTTGCACCATGCATTCAACACATATAGATAGCTTTATAGTGCTGTCTCTCTGAGTCTTTCCATCACACTTTAAAATTACAGTGGAGGGTTCTTGACAGCAAAGACTTATGTCATACTTCTCTATCCCTAGCACTTAGCTCATGGGAGATAATAAATGTTACATAATAAATGTTAGCAGTAGTTGTTTTAAGTGAAAACGCTCAATAATATTTTTCTTATTCAACATCTTAATCTTTGATGGACAATCTAGTCTCTCCCTAATTTGAATGCATGGGGACTCAAGAAACTGTTGCACAGAGGATTTGGGTGTGTACTGTTCTGTGGTCTCTCTGAGGCTGGTTTTCAGTCTTTGTATCACTGGAATAAATATAATGCTTCTTGAAATTTGGCATCTCTTCCTCCTTGGGTACTTTCTGTTTCCCTTTAAGATGTTTAAAAATACTATTAGAATCAATATCCTTTCTGTGACTAGCAGTGGAACTGAATCAATCTTTTCTCCTCTGGTTTCTCTTCCTTTAACGACAGATAAAGAGGAAGTGCAGAGGAAGCGGCAGAAGCTCATGCCCAATTTCTCGGATAGTTTCGGTGGTGGTGGTGGTGCCGGGGCTGGAGGCGGAGGCATGTATGGCAGTGGCGGTGGAGGAGGGGGTGCTGGAACCACCGGTCCAGGTACGAAGCAGGTCTATTCTTTCTAAAGCTTTTTCACATCAGAGACGGGCAAATTTTCTTTTTCTAGATTTCCCAGCTTGTCTGTGGGTAGAGTGGCTATGACATTATTGAGTAGGATATGTTAAGCTACAACTTCCCAACCAATATAATTTTTTTGCACAGAAATGCCATGTTCTTTTTGCAATATGTAGATAATACTAAAAATTATGAGAGGAGAAAAAGTCACCCACGGCCAGTTACCCAAAGAATACCTCAGTTAACATTTTGGTATATTCCCTCTTTTTTTTTTTTTTTGGCATAGTTGTCTTGGTATTCTTTGGAAACATTGTAAATTATAGAAAATTTGAAAATACATAAAATCTTGCCATCGAAGGTTAACTACTTCTAACTTTTTCCATGAATGCATTATAATATATATTTATGCATTTTACCGAGTACAGCTGTGCATATCCTCCTTATGCACATTATTTTAATCCATTTACTTGTATTAGTTATTTATTATTAGGTGGGTGCAAAAGTAATTGTGGTTTTTACAATTATTTTTAACATTTTAAACCGCAGTTACTTCTGCACCAACCTAATATTATCGCATCATGATTGTGTATAGAGAATCATTATGCTGTTTTTCTAATGGGTTACCATAAGCATTTCCCCTTGGTAATATAATTTTTTAAGTATCATTTTAACGACTCAACATTTCGTAAAGTGAACAGACCATAATATAACTTGCTTGACTGTTGTTTCCTGATTTTTATATAAAATACTATACTGAACTCTTCTACCACATTGCTTTTCTTTTATTCCAGATAATTTTTTAATTCGATTCTCTGAAGTAAAATTATGTCAGAGAATATAACATCTAATACCAGCTACTTTCCCAAAGAGTTTTACCAATCTATGCCTCTGCCAAAAATGTGTGGGAATGAGCCATGGTGGCCATGTTTCCACTGAGGAGTCAGTACATTTTTCTGTACTTTGTTTGGTTCAGTTTTTCTCTCCAGAGGTTATTTTCCTGTCTTCTGTGTCAGCAAGTCTGAGTTTGGGTGGTGACCACTCTCTGTTAGCCTTTCCTCTCCGTGATGTGGGCGATTTTGTCCAGAATGGACTCCCCTATGTTGCCCCAAGCCTGGGCACTGCCTGAGTAAACTTTGCCAGAGTAGAATTGTAATCATCCATGAACCCCCATGATGCATGTTACTGTCAACAGAAACACCATATCAGCCACGCTGCCCTCCCACACCAAAGCGTGGCTCACCTAAGTTTGTTGACTCTTCGTTAAAAAAAAAACAACAACAACAACATAATGAGGGTTCCTTTCTTTTACTTTCCATTTCAGGATATGGCTTCCCCCACTATGGATTTCCTGCATATAGTGGAATTACCTTCCACCCTGGAACCACTAAATCTAATGCTGGGATGAAGCATGGTAAGTAATAATGTTTTTGTTTTAATACTGAGGAAGGAACAAAAAACTTGATGCCAAAAGGTTTATTATCATAATTTATCATAACATTATCATCTTGAAAAAATTTGATGAATGCAAATAAACTAAGAAGATACTTTTCAAAAAATATATTATTTCCTGGGAAGAGTGTAAATTCTACTCCTGATGCTATGTTTATGTTTATATATTTACTTTGTAAATGGCTTGAACAAGGGGAAGAAAAGAACTTTGAAGAAGGACATAGAGAGACGTGACTATTCAAACATAAAAAAGTCACCAAACTTACCTGCTCTCTTTTCTTAAATACTATACTTTTGAAGACATTTTGAATTTTATAGGGATAGCATTTTCCCATCAAATTCATCCCCTAATTACCAGGTATCACACCATGTGTTCTTAGTTTATATTACGTGTCTATTCTACTGTATCCATTGAAGAAATAATACAGTGAAGTCTTCCCTTGTATTAAATGCTTATTTTATGTCAGCTGCTTTAACATGTTTTAACGGTAAACTTCATGATTGCTCTGTAAGGAAAATATTAATATCTCCATTTAACAGCCAGAGACTACTGAGGTTCAGAAATGTTCAGTCACTCACTGAAGACACTTATCTGTTAGTGGCAGAAGCAGGATTTAAACCAGGTCTGCCTATGAAACCTAGGTGCTCTCATTGTACCTCATTGTCAGATAACACAGTCAAACCTGAAAGAGCATCGTCAGAAACGGTGCACTGGATAGCTCCTTACACTGAAGAACAGGAATTGAGATCATGTCTTTACAACTTACTTAGTTAATTAGCATTAGGAAAAAAATAAGTCCTCTGCTTTCAAGAACTTTATAAATTCCACTTCCCTGCAATTCACAGAAGAGCTTTATTTCATTTTGTCCTTTACAAATTAACAGAATGAGATGTAAGTTTTCAGAAGTGTAAAAAAAAAAAAAAAAAAAAAACAATGTTTTTTAACATCTTAAAAGTTCTCATCACAAGAACAACAATTTTGTAATTGTATATGCTGATACATGTTAATCAGAGTTAACTGTAGTGGTCATTTGACAATATATACAAATATCAAATCATATTGTACACCTGCAATTTTAAAAAGTTTTTTTTAGAAGTGAAAGTTTAAAATATCTCCAAAACTTGTTACTTATGACCATTTTAAAAGGAATTTTAAATTGTTGTTTTTCTTTTCCCTTTGCAGTAAACTTGCCTGCCACGTTTATCTGACCTTCATTAAAACAGTGAATTATAACTGAATTAATAGATTTTACTGAGAAAAAGCTGATGTTTTTGCTTTTCTCTTAGGAACCATGGACACCTCATCTAAAAATGACCCTGAAGGTTGTGAGGAGAGTGATAACAGAGAGGCTGTAAATCTCTCCAGGAAAGTAACTGAAACCACAGAACAAGATAAGGAGTCCAGCAATGAGGATGATGAGGTTACTCTGACGTATACAGTGGGAGTAAAGGAAGAGAATTCTGGGTTTCAGGGTAAGTGAACACACAGATGATCACATTGTGTTGCTTGGTGAGGGGGTGGGTCAGCTCTAGGTATAGAAGTTATTTCCAGATGACTGGTTTTATCTTTTATTAATCTAAAGGTGATATATCAATATTTAGTTCAATGTGTTCTTCAGAGTCCTATATGCCTTTGAAAAACATGTGTCAGGTCTTTTTATTCACACTGAGATTTCCATTTTCCCAGTATTATCTTTGAATATAAAGTACAGAAATTTACATATGCATTCTCCAATCATAATCATGCCGTTTTAGGGTATCGCGAAAGATAATCTAATTCATTTCTATCACAGATAATAGAAAACAGTTTCTATAACTTTAATAGTCACTCCTCTCTAGACTGCAATTTGACTGTCATACTAAAGTGGAACTTGGCCTCAAAATAAGAACTTTTCTTTTTATCCTGATGACCTTTTTGGAGAATTAGGATTAGGAGGGACAGTGTACTTTTGTGTGTATTTTGAAGTAGTAGCCGTTAGAGTATGTGTAAGGAATCTAAGTCATCCTAGATTATACTCAGAAAACTTTTCTGTAAGGGAAAGTTAGGAAATATTTAGACTTGGTGGCTACATATGGTCTCTAGCACACATTTTTTACACCCCTTTAAAAATGTACAAACCACACTTAGCTAGGGGGGCATATAAAAACCAGCCATGCACAGGATTTGGCCCTCAGGCCCCAATCTGCCTACCCCTGACCTTCAGGAAGCAAACTTTACAAAAACACCAATGGTTCATGGACACTCTGCCTATGGCAAAAACTGTGTTTTTTGGCACTTGGCCTAATGAAAGAGTTGTTCAAGAACTCCAATGAAGGATATCCAAGATGGTGGAGCAGATAAACACTGTGCCTGCATGCTTCCGTGAATACATTAAAATTACAACTAAATTATAGAACAATCAACCTGGAGAACCATCTAAAGTCTAGCCAAACAGAAATCTTATAACTAAAAATATAGAGAAGAAGACATGTCAACACGGGTTGGAGAGGTGGAGACGCAGAACGGGCACCAAACCTCCCTGTGGCAGTTGAGAATCAGGAGGGATACCTCAGCTGCAGCAGTTCCCCCCTGGAAGAGAGAGGGACCACAGGCATCCACACCAGGCTCCCCAGCCCGGAGTACTGGTGCTGGAAAAGGAACCCCCACAACATCTGGCTGTGAAAAACGGGGGATTCTGACCATTTGGGTGGGACCAAAGGCTGCAGGAAACCAACACGTCCACTTAAACAGCCCGCACACAGACTCACTCGCTCGCTCACAGACACTAACCTTGATTTCCAGCGCAGGAACGGTGACTGGGGGGGGGAAGGGGGGCTCGGAATCATATGGAGTAAGGCAGACTCAGGTGTGTGGCTTCAGCGGAAGGACTGGAGGACAGTCGGCATTTTCCCGGTGAGGAGGCTTCCTCCCATGCAGCTGGCAGGCAGGCGCCATCTTTGCTGTGTTGAGTCCGCCCCCCTTTGGCCAAATCTGAATCTGAATGACCCGGTGAGTGCCACTGCTTCACCTGCTGACTCAGCTGAAACACTGCCCCACCCAGCTCTCGCACGGCCGGAGGTAGTTTTACGCAAGCAGCCAGCCCCTCCCAAATTGCACTCTTTCTTATTGGAGTCTGGCAGACTCCAGGAAGGTGGCAACTGGCCTCAGTGTGCTCTGAGACTTTTGCTGAGTCACTCCAGGCTCAGCACTGGCACCAAACCAGAGTCTATATTAACCTGGTGACCACAATTCCTCCCACTCTAGTGAATACCTGAGACCCTGCCTCACCCAACTCCAGTACCACACGAGGCTTTATCAGTGGCTGAACCTTAAGGGAGCCAACAGGTGGAAGCAGGCTTCCAGGTGTCCTCGCTTTCAGCAGAGTTACCGCAGGCCTGGTACTGGTGGCAGCTGACTTTGGTTAGCAGCATGGCCTGTCCTACATGCTTCTATGTTTAACACAGGCAGCAAACAATTGCAGATTGCTTTGTAGCTCCTCCCAAGTAGCCTCCAGCCTTTTACAAGCAGTGGCTGACCTGGGCCTGCACTGGAGCCCAGCTCAGGAGGCTACAGAACCAACATACTTGGAGGTTTGCTTCAGACCACAGCAAAGCACCACCCAATTAGCCCCACAAATGTCACAAAGGGTGGTCTCAGCAGGCAACAGAGCCCACTGGAATGAATCCCATTCAGTGTGGTAAGCCTCTTGCCCAACAGCTGTGGACGTGGCCAAACCCCACAGCCAATCAGCCTGAGAGTCAATCCCACCCACTGAAGTGCCAACAGCAATCAAGGCTCAACTATAACAGGAGGGCATACACAACCCATATAAGAGACACTCCTGGAGCATCCGGCTCAGGTGCCCAGGGAGACTGTGCCTCTGGGCCCCACAGGACACCTAGTATATAAGGCCACCCAGCCAATACTGGGAGACATAGCAGATCTACCTTATACATAGAAACAAACACAGAGAGTCAAGCAAAATGAGGAAACAAAGAAATGCGTTCCAAATGAAAGAACAGGAGAAAACTCCAGAAAAAGAACTAAATGAAATGGAGGCAAGCAACCTACCAGATACATAGTTCAAAACAATGTTTACAGGGATGCTCAAGGAACTTATTGAGAACTTCAACAAAGAAATTTCAAGCATAAAAAAGACATAGAAACCATTAAAAAGAACCAGTCAGAAGGAAGAATACAATAACTGAAATGAAGAATGTATAAAAGGGATCACAAACGGACTTGATGAAGCAGAGGATTAAATAAGCAATTTGGAAGACAAAGCAGAAAAGACCCAATCAGAACAGCAAAAAGAAAAAAGAATTTTAAAAATGAGGATACTTTCAGAGACCTCTGGGACAGCATCAAGTGGAACAACATTCACATCATAGGGGTACCAAAAGGAGAAGAGAGAAAGCAAGAGGTTGAGAACCTATTTGAAGAAATAATGGCTGAAAACCTCCCTAACCTGGTGAAGGAAATAGACGTACAAACCAGAAAATGCACAGACTCCCAAACAGGATGAACCCAAACAGGCAACAGGCCTACACTAAGACACATTATAACTAAAATGGCAAAGGTTAAAGACAAAGAGAGAATCTTAAAAGCAGCAAGAGAAAGGCAATTAGTAACTTATAAGGAAGCTCCCGTAAGACTGTCAGCTGATTTCTCAACAGAAACTTTGCAGATGAGAAGGGATTGGCACAAAATATTCAATGTGATGAAAAGCAGGGACCTACAACCAAGATTAATCTAGCCAGCAAAGCTGTCATTTAAAATCAAAGGACAGATAAAGAGCTTCCCAGACAAGAAAAAGCTAAAGGAGTTCATCACCACCAAAATGAGTATTACAAGGAATGTTAGAGAGCTTCTTTAAGATAGAAAAGAAAAAATCAAAATTATGGAAAGTAAAATGGCAATAACTACGTATCTATCAAGTTACTTTCAATGTAAATGGATTAAATGCTTTAATCAAAAGACATAGGAGGGCTAAATGGATAAGAAAACAAGATCCTTACATATACTGCCTACAAAGATTCACTTCAGATTGAGACACAGACAGAAAGTAAAGGGATGGAGAAAGATATTTTGTGAAAATAGAAATAAAAAAAAAAAAAAAACTGGGGTAGCATACTTATGCCAGACAAAATAGACTTTAAAACAAAAGCTATAAGAAGAGACAATGAAGGATCCAGTAATCCCACTGCAGGGTATTTATCCGAAGAAACCCAAAATGCTACTTCGAGGGGACATGTGCATCCATATGTTCATCACAGCATTGTTTACAATGGCTAAGATGTGGAGACAGCCTGGGTGTCCATCGATGAAAGAATGGGTAAAGAGGAGGTGGTATTAGGTTGGGGCAAAAGTAATTGCGGTTTTTGCAATTATTTTTAACCTTTTAAACCACAATTACTTTTGCACCAACCTAATACATATACATATAATGGAATATTGCTTGGCCATGGAAGGGAATGGATTCTTGCCATCTGTGGTGGCATGGATAGACCTGGAGGGTATTGTGCTGAGTGGAGTATATCAGACAGAGAAAGACAGATGCAATGTGACTTTGCTTATATGTGGAATCTAAAGAACAAAATTAAAAAACAAAACAGAAACAAATTCATAGATACAGAAAACATTTTGATGGTTTCCAGATGGGAAGGAGGTTGGGTGTGTGGGTGAAAGAAGGGAAAGGGATTAAGAAGTAATTTGGTTTTTACAAAGTAGTTATGGGGATGTAGGATATAGCATAGGGTATATAGTCAATAACATTGTAATAGTAACTATGTATGGTGTCAGATGGGTACTAGATTTGTTAGGATGATAGATGGGAGGGGATTGGGGGGCAGAGTGAAAAAGGTGAAGGGATTAAAAAGTACAAATGAGTAATTACAAAATAGTTATGGGGGTGTAAAGTAAAGCATAGGGAATATAATCAATAATATGGTAATAACTATTTATAGTGCTATGTGGGTACTAGACTAGTCAGAGGGAATCACTTCTTAAATTTTTTAAGTTTCTAACACTATGCTGTACACCTGAAATTAATATAAAATAATACTGAATGTCAAACAGAAGACTCCAATGAAGACTCCAATGAAGAATTATTCCACCAAGAGATTGATTACTGGTTATCTATGGCAAAATCCAGTTAACATTATTTGGAGATTGATTGTTCTCCTTAAAATAAGACATTTCTGAACTTCTTACCCCTAGCACACTGTAGACAGATTTTTCAGATCAGCCTCTATGTTTATCAGTGAGCCAATGTCCAGTTGTGCTTTTTCTAATGAACATAATCCAGAAGCATTGAAAGGAACACTTTCCAGTAAAACAATGTGTGTCAAGGTATCAGAACACTGGTGCTGATGGTTTTGGCCTCAGGATGCCATACTTGTAGAGCGAGTGTAGGAAACTCACCTGTGATCATGGTCATTGCCTTGCAGATAACCTCTTTCTAGAAAAGGCTGTGCAGCTTGCCAAGCGGCATGCCAATGCTCTGTTTGACTACGCCGTCACAGGAGATGTGAAGATGCTGCTGGCGGTCCAGCGCCATCTCACTGCGGTGCAAGATGAGAATGGCGACAGGTAAGAAAGAACTTCTGACAACAAGGGTTATTTTAAGGTAGGAAAGAGAGATAATCATTGTATGCATACTGAAAAGAAGAACTGATCAAAATTATTGGGTCCTATAACTGGAACACTCTCTCAAGGAAAATAATGTGTCAATAAGGTTGAGTGGTATAATTTGCTTCTTCAGTCCTGTGGCTCTCACCTGTTGGATTCAAGAATAGCTGAAATACTTATCTAAGAGTACATCATTCTGGGCAAGAAAACTAAGATGTGTGTGGGGAATAATAATTTTTGATAAGCCTTGCTTTACTTACAGGAATAAAATTTAGAATATTATTTAATAAACAAATATTTGTTTATTGGAATACTAATATTTTCTTTATGTAATAATATAATATAATATATACATAATAATGAATAATGTAATAATAAAATTTGGTCCTACCAAATCCCTAAAGCAGTTGTTATCCCAACTGTATATTTGTAATGATAGTATACTCAAGAAAAAGCCCATTAACTGAACATGTCTGATCTTGGAAGCTAAGAAGGGTTGGGCCTGGTTAGTACTTGGATAGGAGACTCCCAGGGAATCCTGGGTGCTCTAGACTTAAAAAAAGAAAAAAAAAGAAAAAAGACAACACAACAACAAAATGATTAAGAGGCAATTGTCATTCTTTCCCAGTTACTGGTTCCTTCTCTACTGCCTCTGTTAATGGTCACCAGTCTGTGAGTGGATCAGACTCATGACCTCTCAAACCCATATTGTGTGGGAGTCTTACAATCCCAACACCATGCCTCCCATTCCTGCTGTGGCTGAGCTTATAGTTGCAAAGCCACCTGGCTTCTTTCTAAAACAGTTCTCTTAGTCCTTTCATTGAGATTTCTAAAATGATCTCAAAAGCCTATAAAAATAACGAGACAACAGCCCTCCGATTCAAGTCAAGGGCCTTATCTAAAGCCTTCCTAAAATAGTGTTGACAATGAGAAATCCTTTTCTGTGAAAGAGCTCTTGAGTGCTGTGTTTTAAACGTCTGTTTAAAAACTGAACCAAATGTTTTAGGAAAGTGCCAACCTCAGGGTTTCAAACAGAGACCTCTGTTCTCATTCCTTGCATCGTAACCAAGGATGTGGTATAACCACTGGCCTTGTTATACAGTATGAGAGGAACTGGTACAGCCTTCTTTGTGTAATGTCATGAACAGCAGAATGTTTTTTAACAGGGTTAAATTATCCAGTTAGCATTCAGTAGCATATAACCACAAGGGAAAGCAGTTAACCAAGACAGGACAGCAGCATTTCAAATGACATTTTGAAGGACCTGCTGACTTGACGAGTCTAAGCAAGACAAGCACATACAAGTTAGAAAAGGACTGTCAGTGTTTGAAAGAAGAATTGTGAGAAGGGATACAAGACTCATGCATTCAAGTGGGTGCATTGAGTGGAGGGGGCATAGATATGTGTAAGGACCCTGGACATATATGGAGGGGCTGAAGAGGAGGCCTTCCCTGCCCAAGCAGGAAACCAATACTTAGAGTCCCCTCCTAGGCCCCAGACATACTCGTGCAAGCAGGCTCAGGGCTTACCAGCTAGAGACCAGAGAGCTGAGACTTGGGGAAACCAGAGGAGTCCTCGTAAGAATGTAGATGAGGGATACGTTTTGCCTTCACAGCTCAGGCCTCTTGTTTTCATTGAGTTTGTCTTATTCGACTAATAATCTGAATCCTGTGTCTATTAGTCATCACAGAAAATACAATAAAGAAAAAATATAATAAAAACTTCTGGTATTGGGGAAATTCCCATGAGGGTGTGAGGATTTATGGGGGAGGGATGATATACTTCTCTATGAAATGCTGAGCTGCACATGGAAATTTTTAGGCAGCTTTTGAAGTGCGGCCTTTTTCTTGGTATATGTGCATCATGTCTGCGTCAGACTTAGGCCTTTTTCAGAAGTCTTCTTCCAGCCTCACATTTCAAAAGACAATAGTGAAACTCTGACATCATGCATTGAAAAACATCTCTTAAGGAACAGTCACAATTTAGTTTTTTAGGTCCTCCTGTGCCAGTGTCAATCCCAAGTAAGATATACTTGCTATTGTTAAGAAAAAGACCTGGATAAAATGACAGCTAATATCTTTAAATTAGAGAAAATCCAGCCTGTGCCTCAAATCCCAGATGTACTGCCACCACGTGATACTCTGAGTCTGCCCATACTCCAGCGTATTTGTCCTCTTAGGTGTTTCATCTACAGCTCTGCAGAGCAGAACACATGTACCCCTGAAGCAGGATAGCCTAAGTGACTAAGAGATGGCTTTGGAGCAATACAGACCTGGGCTTAAATCCCAGCTGTGTGACCCAGGTTGAGTTCAGTTTCGTCATCTGAAAAATGAGGATAATATTACCTACCTCATAGGTTTGTTGTTACAATAAATGAGATAATATATGAAAAGTGCTTAGCATAGTCTGGTAGATAGAAGCTCAAACAAACAGTAGCCACTTTCATTGTTGTTGTTGTTGAGTCCTTTCAAAATAATTTAAATAGTATAAGTATTTTTAACAATTAAAAAGAAAAATGTTGTTCCTTGGAGTGATGCGTGGCACCTGCCAATATTTTTTACCTCATTAGTGTAAGCCCCTAGGTTCCTTCTTAGCATCCTTATTTGAGGGCTCTAAGGCTGATCCAGAGAGAACCAGCCTCCAGAGAGGGAGAAAGATGAATAGGAACCTGCAGTTCCACAGGCAAGCACTATACTTGAGGGGAGACAATTGCTCTGCCTAGGAAGTTGGGAAAGTCTTCTCTGAGGATGTAAGGTTTAAACTAGAGTATGAAGGATAGAGAGGCATTGTCCAGAGGCAGAGAACAGGAGCAAAACCATTCCAGGAAGAAGGAATATTCACGGGGGAGAAACACAATCACATTGTTCCTTCAGAAGTTTGCTTCTAGAATCTTCTCCCAGTAGTTAAACACCTGATTCCATTTTCCCCTCTTGGGATCTCGGAGATCTTAAAAAGCCACAGGAGTGTATTTGCAGGAGGGTGGCAGGGCTAGGTGAGGGAACTGCATTTTTTTGAACAGATCCTAATTCAGGCATTTGACATACATCATCTATATGTCAGGGAAAGTCGGAAAAGTTAGAGGTGAAAATGTCCTGAAATCATAGTATAGAGGCAGAGTTGGGATTTGAACTCAGCTCGCTCTGCCTCCACGCCCTGATGCCTTCCACCTCAAGGGCTCAAACCTGGATGCCCCCAGAGACCAGGCATGTACTGTAAATGAGTGGGGCAGCCTTGGGCAGGCAGAAGAGCATCCCCACCTCAGATTCAGATTTGATAGATTCAAAACACATGGGGCCAAAGAAAACTAGGTGTGAGAGTCAGATGCAGTATGCAAGTCTAATCATTACCTTGAGAGTCTTTTTTTTTTAAATTAACACTTTAGTTGATTATTGCCATTATGTTTTTGTTCCAGTGTCTTACACTTAGCAATCATCCACCTTCATGCTCAACTTGTAAAGGATCTGTTAGAAGTCACATCTGGTTTGGTTTCTGATGACATTATCAACATGAGAAATGATCTCTACCAGGTAAGCAGAAATATATCAAGGAGACAAGTGAAGAAAAATCTATAGCTTATGCGCGCGCGCGTGTGTGTGGGTGTGTATGTGTGTGTGTGTGTGTGTATTTCTAATAATGTTAACAGTAGCACACAAAAAAATACAACAAAAACATCTTTTCAGGTAATATCCTAAAAGCCCATTACTTGGGAATGTCCTTTTATGAATTAGGATGCTTTGATCTGTGGGTATAATATTATAGCAATCAACACACAGTGAAATACAGCATCCTGCTGGGGGAAGGCAAACTTTAGAAATCCACCAAAGAGTCAATCCATTTAGAGGAGAACCTAGCATAAATGCATCACATCTTCAAGAAAAATAAAATAGGAAAATAATTAAGTTTGAAAAGCAATAATTTACAAGAATTTTGAAATCTGCTAAAACACATTTTGACAACATCTCAGTTAAATGTATTTCAAAAAAATGTGCTGAAATCAGAATAGAATGCAGATGTCAGGTGAAGAAAGGAGATTAAAATTCTATGGGCAGAACCAAAGCCTGGATGTTGGGTGTTGGGAGCCCAGAAGACCTGTGCCAGCTTCTCTGGCTAAGGGACGTAAGGGACAGCACTAACATGCGGTGAGGAGGGTCCTCTCTCCAGGGCTGCTCCTGTCTCCCTCCCCTGGGCGCCTTTCCCCTCCTGCTAACTTTCCTGGCCCCACCAGTCTTCCTTCTGTACCAGTCTCCTGGTCTCTCCCCTTTTTCAGCTTCCTGTTTTCTCCTTCTCTTCACTCGACCCAAAGTGACTTTCCAGTCCTTGGCCTGGATGATATGCTTAGATGCCCAATTGAAGCATTTCTCTCACTCCAAAAATATGGCAACACTCTTGTAAAATTACTTACAAAATAAAGGTGCCTGTTCCAGTTCTCAATTTTTAAAGCAGTTGATACGAATCACTTTTGTTTCCTCAAAGCAAAAGTACTAAAAGGTTTACATGTAGCTCTCAATAAGTTTTTATTTGTAAATAGGTGTTTCCTGAGGGGGGAAATCATTTCACATTGGATGTAAGGTTTCTTCTCCGGCTGTCGTGCTTACTATCAACGGAAAAATGAAGTTAGGGATTCCTCACTGGCTCGTAATATAAAATAACTAGGATGAGGTCTAATTTTAGATATACCACATTTAAAGGATATCTTCTTCAAATAGCTTTCATACCATTTTGAGGGTTGTTGGTATTTGGAAAGTCATTTAGCCGTTAAGCTTGATTTTCTCAGGCTTCTGGACTGACTGATCCTTTTTACCATCACAAGTGTACAAATCAAACTAGGAACAGGATGTTGTCACTTTTCAGTCCTTTCAGAAACTGTTTAACTTCACTGCCTGTAGGTCAGATTCAAGAAATTACTTGTATTCCTGTTTTTAAATAGGAACTGCAAAAGACACTGTATGACAGGATTAGTAGTTGTGATTTATTATGTGCAAAACTCCTTACTGTATCATTTTGGTTACATACATTGAGACTCTCCAGTGGGCTAGAAACGCTGAAACCACCACCTTTGACACTTCTGCATCTTCTGATTTGGGGACTCTTGGAAGAACGCAACATTTTTTCCCTCCCTTACCATTATCATCAGTGGGTAAGGATTCTGGATCCTCTGGTATGCCTTCCAGGTCTCAAACACACACCCAGTGGCAACTTCTACTTGAGAGCTAGAAACCGCTAAGACTTGGACTTTCTGTCTGCTGTAAAGGTTCTCTGTTAACTCTTCTTGATGGAAAATTATACAGTTCTCTGAGTTATTTGGATGATTTGGCAATTGTCTTAAACATTCTCCCAAAATACCCTTCTCTAATCTTAGTACATTTCTGTAGCCATCTGTCATGATCAAGTCTTTCTCCCCATCCACCCTTTAGAGGCACATTCAAAATAATCCAAGTCCATAGAGCTTAAAGGTTTCGAAATCTTTACCCTTTAAACCCTATTTTCCTCTCCAGTTCCCCTCCCTTCCAAGGTAGACAACCACTTCATTGCATTTGATATGGGTTGTTTCATTTGCATGTGTTCCTATAAAACATTAAGTGGGGTTTTTTATTCATGTATTTTTTCTTTTATGTTTTTTATTTATTATAATATATATTCATAGTTTTTAAAATGGCACATAAAAAATGGTATGCATTCCTTGACGAATCCAAGTTGCCCTCCCTGGCAGCATTCAAGTTTCCCAGCCCCACTCCCAAATATAACTATTGTGTTTGTAAGTATTTTCCCAGGTATTGACTACATAAACATATAAACCTTAAATAGATATTTTAGTACATTCTCACACACTATCCACATTATATTATAAATACTGGTCCTGTTCTGCATTAACCTTTCCCTTTAATTTTTAATTTGATGTAATTATAGATTCATAAGTTGTTGCAAAAAAATGTACTAGGAGGGCCCATGTACCCTTCACCCAGTTTCCTCCAATGGTAACGTCTTTCATAATTATAGTTAAGTATCAAAACCAGGAAATTGACATTGATAAAATCCACAGATCTTATTGGAGTTTCACTAGTTTTACATGCATTCATTTGTGTGTGTCTGTATAGTTCTTCGTGCATGTATTATTAAAATGCATAAGTGGCTTTGTGCTACATGTCACTATATTTCCACCTTCTCTGTTTATGGGATTTACCATGCACCTGTGTTTATAGCTAGTTCATTGTTTCTGTTGCTGAAGAGAATTCCGTAGTGTACATCTTCCACCTGCAATGTACCTATCTCCTCAGCAGTGGACACTTAGCCAACTTCTTGCTTCCCATCTCCGTAGACAATACTGCGATGATTATCCTCACCTATGCCCCCTTGTGGATTTGTGTCACTCAGACATATATGCAGGAGTCGCTGGGCATTTGTCTGCTTGGCTCTGCAGAATGTCTGTATACGTCCACATGCTGCCAGGCATAGCATAAGGGTTCCTGGATCCCCACGTTGTATAATGTGTAAGATACAATACTGGGTTTAAGATCTAAAGCCTTGAAATATCATAGAAAAACTTTAATGGGACCATGGGAGGACGCTTTAAAACAACAAAAACCCTCTCTTATTCATGGTAGGGAATTTGTATGATGTGAATGGTGTAAGGTCTTACAATTTCAGATCTTTTCTCATTCTTTCTTTTTCCCATCTCCCCAAATAGCATTTCTGATTAATAAAAACAGCTTTTATTTACTTACTTAATAGTTTATTTTTCAAGAGGAAGGTTTCTCGGTTACAATATCTCAAGTTTTTAGGATACCATTCCATTTCAAGCTGGGGTATAGTCCTAAAAGACAGAAAGAAATAAGGAAGAGAGTATAAATCAGACAAAAAAAAAAAATCCTGTCTTGTTTCTGCTCTGTTAAGTAATCCCTGTGATTGAGACTTAGACGACTAAGCATCTTTCATCCAGTTCTCATGTGCTCTGGTCCCTCTGCACCAGCCAGGATGAGGCTGTTGCTTTTGAGGCTGTTGCTGCTACAGTAATGGCTGACCGAGAAGGACAGTTTAGGCAAATTGTCACTACACAGGCTGGATTTCACAGGCTCCTGTGAAATAGACTGATCTGTATAAAAATATATTGCTGTTCTCTGTCAGTGACCTCAATTCTTTGAAAGATGCTTTCGTGATTGTTTTTCTTACTCATTTTGAAAACAGGCAGTTTTCAAAACATCTCCTTTGCATTCGCTGAGGTCCTACTTTGTGGCCAGGGGAATCAGATGGATTGTTATGTACTTACCTATTAGGTGTCAGCATGTCAGTTTGTTTGTTCATCTGAGCCCTCTCAGTGAGACGGTTCTGTTGTCCTATGTGACATTTAGAATCCTTTATAGTAGGGGAGGGAAGGTTCTATTGATTGGTCTCAGTGGAGCCAGTCCATGGAACAGTGTTTTTTAATTTAACAAATTCATTTTCCATGTCAACATATGACAGCACCTTTGTTAATTGGTTTCTATTGAGTGGTTCATTTAAACTTCTTCAGTAAAACTGTAGCCTTGATTTGATTTACCATACGGAATTGTCAGCTGAAGATCAAATCCTACCAGAAATTCAAGAAAACTAAATGTACTAATAGACGAGTTAACGAGTTCAACAGTGAGTGGGTTGGAATGAGAAACAAGAAAGCTATTAAGAATTGTGTATAGAAAAATGATCTTAATAATTAAATGGCTGAATATTAGTCCAGTATATTTATTGCACAAGCATATGATATGGAACAGGGAGTAATTCATTGGCAAAAGTGAGAAGTTAAGCTGGGAATGGAAAATGGCCCGCAGTATGACTCTCCCTACTGCAGGAGCAGTTGCCACGCCTGTGGGTTACAAGTGTGTGCCACTGACCAGTGTATCTCCTACCCCTTGTCCACTTCCCAGACGCCCTTGCACTTGGCCGTGATCACCAAGCAGGAGGCTGTGGTAGAGGACTTGCTGAGGGCCGGGGCCGACCTGAGCCTCCTGGACCGCTTGGGGAACTCTGTCTTGCACCTGGCTGCCAAAGAAGGACATGATAAAATTCTCGGTATTTTACTCAAGCACAAAAGGACAGCACTACTTATCGACCACCCCAACGGGGAAGGTAAGAGAAAATCAAAGGTCATGGTATAACTTTATCTGCTTTCTAAACAGGTATTTGATAAACGGGTGTCGTTATTATTTGATTTGCACCCAGAGTGCTTTCCTTAGTGACCTGGAGTTCATCCCCACTTGTGGGACTTTCTGTTGCTCATCTTTAAAGATGGTTTGGGATAGTTAGGAGGAGGAAAAAGCAGGGGCCTCAGCAAACACTGGGCTTAAGGTGTAGAAAGCGTCATTTATTGGAGAGTGTTTATTTGCTCTCATGTCTCCTGAGAGCATAGAAAGAGACGGGTTGATGTGGAGAACCATTGACTTACATACAGCACCTGTGAAGACTGTGGGGCGCTAGAGACTCTCTCAGCACGAGACCTGCCAAAACCCACCCGTCGGCATTCCCTCCTTGTGGTCCAGGTTTTTCAGCTTCACTGAGGGCTGCCCGTGAGCAGCCTTCCCGCCCCGTGACTGTCCCTGTGCTTGGGCCGCAGGTCTCAGCGCCATTCACATAGCCGTGACAAGCAACAGCATGCAGTGTCTGTTGCTGCTGGTGGCCGCGGGCGCGGACGTCAATGCCCAGGAGCGGAAGTCAGGGCGCACGGCGCTGCACCTGGCTGTGGAGCGCGACAACATCTCCTTGGCGGGCTGCCTGCTCCTGGAGGTGAAGGATGCACTTACTGGCCTTTGCATTCAAGTCCGGGGGTGGGAGTGGCGGGGAGGTTAGGAAAATCTTTTCGAAGGATGCTGTTGGGAACAGCCTTTCTTCCTACCTTCAGCTCTGTCTATTTAATCTCTACTCAAAGCTTCAGAGAAGCAGCTTCAGGGATCCCCATCACCCCTTGCCCGGTATCTCTAACTAGGGATTACTTCAGTGGCAGAGCCTGCCCAACATAGCACCTGGGTTAAGTAATATCACCCCAAGGAGCCATGAAGATGGGGGCATGGAGGCAAAAGGGCGAGAGAACCTTTGACTGACCCTTTTCTGTGTGGGCCGGATTGTAGGGTGAAGCTCATGTAGACAGTACCACCTATGATGGAACCACACCCCTCCACATAGCAGCGGGCAGAGGGTCCACCAGGCTGGCAGCTCTTCTCAAAGCAGCAGGTAAGGCCGCCTGGTAGCCAGTGGCGGGAAATGTTACCAGGAGCGCTGACGCGAATTTCACAGAGCAGTCCTGTTGCCTTCTTTGAGCCACACATCTTTGCGCTGCGGAAAGGCATGAGTAAATAAAAGTCCTATGGCGAATCACATGTAACTGCCGCCAAGGCACTGTTTGGACTAGTAATCACAGGGCTTCATCCTGTGAGTCATGTTGATTTTTCCTCTCTAATTCACCTGTTTGTTTTGGGTTTGAGTTGTTTAGGTTGACTCCCATAACAAGAGATCTTAAAGTTGAATTTAATTCCTTATAGAATTCTGAGCAGTACCAGTCTCATCATGTCATAGTGCCCAGAAGGAAAAATTTATTGGTATAAGAAATAATGTAAAGACTTCCTTTTGTAAGAAAGGTCTCTTAGAAGTTGAAGTAATAGGAAAAAACAAATGGGGTGTGTATTGAGTACTATCATGTGTGAGGCACTAAAAATTACTAGCGTTTATTGTCTCCGTCCCAGGCACTGGGCTAAGGTACTTCAGTTGCAGTGTCTCATTTTATCTTAATCCACAAGAACCCTTTGATATAAGTTCCATTATTATTAATTCCCATCTTATAGCTGAGGAAACAGACTAGAGAGACCTGCATCCTAGTATCAGGGTCCCAGTAAGTGGCAGAGCTATGAATCCCACTGTGTTAGTCTGAACTTCCAGACTTTTTTCTCTCTACTGTGTTTGTCTCCCCTTTTTTTGGGCAAGGATCTGCAGGTGTTATTCCATTTAATCCTCTAGTCCCATGAAGTTTAGAAAAATTATTCCTGCTCATCCTTGAATCTCTATTGCTTTGTATATTTAGAACCTCAAACACTATTTGACAAACTTGGTATTTCAAACCTGCCTTGACATATCTGATTTACTTTAGAGGTTATTAATTTCTTTTAGAAAGTAAATGCTTCATAAATTAAGAAAACGGGTGGTGGGTAGCTCAGTTGGTTAGAGCACGGTGCTCATAACACTAAGGTTGCCAGTTCGATCCCTGCATGGGCCCCAGTGAGCTGCACCCTCCTTAAATGAAGAACGAAAACAGAGCAAGTTAAATACCTTCTTAAAAAAAAATTAAGTCCTAACATTGTATACCACATTGGCTCATTCATGTATCCTGATAAATCAATCAGACTTATTTTTAATTAATGACTATTTCTTAGAAGTTTTGGGACAGATTTTATGTAATCTTTCTAAGTATGATTTCTGAAAAACAAATGCATTAGTATGTTTGCCTTAAACTTGTAGACTAAACCAACTATTGTCAAATAAACAGTGATAATAGTGAAAAAAGAAAAAAAAAATTAAGTCCAGAAAGATATAGGAACGTTTTCTTTGGGTCACCACATTTTTCTGGCAAGTAAAATTATATCCCAAATAAACAACAGCCTTTTCTTTTCTCCTTTGTTAAGTTGAAGTTTCTCTTGAACAAGAGACTCTGATTGCGGTGTATATGATTAATTTGGGAAGTTAGTGGTTATAATTAAGGAATGGCTTCAGACAAAAAGCTGTAACTCTTTCAAAAATGCTTTCTCTTGAATTCTCAGTCTCCCATGAAAGGAGTAGCAAGTAGTAGTTTCTCCAGTAGATGACTGTGTTTCCCCCAAAATAAGACCTAACCAGAAAATAAGCCCTAGCATGATTTTTCAGGATGACATCCCCAGAACATAAGCCCTAATGTATCTTTTGGATCAAATCATAATATAAGACCCCGTCTTATTTTCGGGGAAACACAGTAAAGGGAGAAACTCAGATGAAAAACCTGGTCCTGAGCTCCATCATGAAGAAGGTCACTTAAGGAACAGACACATAGCTCGGCTCCTCCGATCCTCAGCCCTGCAAATTGTCCATCTATGTTTGTGCACTGTTTTCATGGTCAGGTGATAACTACTGGTTCGTACATTGGCCTAGGACTGGGAGAATGAAATAAGAAATAGCACCAAGATCCTTCTTTGACTCTCCTTAGGCACTGCCTGTTATCAAAGTTGGCACAAATCAAATGTCCTCCCAGCAAGCTGAAAACAAGTTTGTCTTCCCAAAAGGGGGAGCTGAACTTACCGCTCTGTCATCAGTCCTCAGATTGAAGATGCATCATTCAATTTAAAACTATCCTATAGAGTTAAAAGCAAGAGTCAGAGTAGTCCAAGTCATTTGTTTCGAATGTGTCCTTGGCTGTGTAGGGTATCTTCAGGCACTTTTACAGTCAAGGTAAATTAGAATTTAAAAGAAGGCCTCTAGCTATTGCAGTACATATGTTTTGCATATTTATAAGTAAACATGTTGTATATATGTATGATGTCAGATCCCTGCAGACAGTTGGAGGTTGACAAGATCTGGGTTTACCTAATGCTGTGTAAACTTGACGTTGCAGGAGCAGATCCCCTGGTGGAGAATTTTGAGCCTCTGTATGACCTGGATGACACTTGGGAAAAGGATGGGGAGGACGAAGGAGTCGTGCCTGGAACCACACCTCTAGATATGGCCACCAACTGGCAGGTGAGTGTGGCCCCGGTCTGTTTGATGGCTGCTCCTGGGAGAGCTAAAGGTTCAAGAGTAATAAAAACAGACGGTCTTCCTGGGTCTTTATTCCCCAAAGCACATGCCTTTCATTTTTTAAGAAAGTCTGCTTGTCAAGAGCTGTATTTATCTCAAAGAGCCTATCCATGAAAGATCTAGGTCAGCAGAGTTCTGAGTGTAAAAGTGTATGCCTAATCAGATCAGTGTTAAGTTGTAAGAGAGGGTTAGACCAGAGAAAACACAAAATTCACATTAAGAGTTATCCATTCGGAACTCACAGCAGAAATGTCCCCATCTCAATTTTTGAAATTGGGATGATGTTACAGTTTGCTTGAACTTTGGTGATTTCTGAACATAAAAGGAAACTGGAGATTTCAGTAATATAAACAGAGAAAACAGACTTAAAGCTTTCTTCAAAACTCCACTGACCTGCCATCTGAAGGTAAAAAGCAGTTACCACGCCTTTGGGACCCAGGATGAAGAGCCAGAGGAAGGAGGGTGGGCAGCTCACAGATTTCCAACACAACAGAATCGACTTTCTTGGGGCAAGCACTGCTCCACGTCCAAATACTACTGGTTGCCGCCTCGCTGCGTGTAGGCTGAGCTGAGTGACCCTGGCAGAGAGACGACACGGTTCTCTTTTTACCTTGAGCACCTAGCTTTCCCAGAAGCCTCACCACAGAATGCTGAAAGATAACCCGCTTCAGTGACCCATGCTGTCCTTCCCAGGGTCAGCCAGCAGCAAGGTTACTGCAGGAAACGCAGAAAGGTCTCCGTCGCTGTGGAATGTATGTGTTTGTTTAAACTTAAGACTTTTCTGGCCCCTCAGTTAGAATATAGATGGTGCTAGAAGGCTAACACCACACCTTGTGAGCATTTCTGTAGCTCAGTTTGAACTAGTTTATAAAACTCATTCTTGTAAGCCTTTTACTAGGGAAAAAGGGCAGCGAGGGGCACAGCTTTATAGCTCTGAGGAAGGTCAGCCCTCATCCAGCTCTCAGGGCGACATCACTGACCAGTGACTCTGACCAAGACGTAGCTGACTTGGCAGCCTGGACTGCCTTTGTCCCTCCGAAGAGCGGTGGCCCTTGCTCTCCGTGAGGGTGGGTTGTGTCCTCCAGCCCCTGTCAGACAGCTCCTGTGGAGCACAGCCTCCCAGCCCCAGAGGCCCAAAGGGTCCACGTCCCTGGGCAATGGTACCGACTCCTCTCTCCACTCCTCCATCTTCGCAGTACTACAACCTCCTAAGAAGGACATTCTGAGTTCTTTATTACAAAGAAACAGTTTCTCTGTGGTCCCTTTAATGTGCAGTTGTTCCCCATGTTTTTCTCCCAACAGGTATTTGACATACTAAATGGGAAACCATATGAGCCAGAGTTTACATCTGATGACTTACTGGCGCAAGGTGAGATGTGGTAAAACCAGGTTCTCTTAACTAGTGTTATCTCCACACTGTCTTTTGAAAAGGGTAGGGGAGAGCCGGCATTGTCCGGGGTGTTCTGTGTAATGCACAGTGGTTATTTTAGAATCAGGAGGTCCTGGAGAGGTGAAAGGGGACTATCCCCTGGTAATCTACTAAAATGCATACTGTTGGTTCTCAGCTGGGCCTCTGCACTCTCAGGTACAAGAGTTGAGTGCCTCCAGGAGGCGTTGGAGGCTGAGCAGGGTGGCGGGGATCAGCCTTCCAGAGTGTCTCTGGTCATGGTCCTTCTTCATTTCCTTCAGGAGACATGAAACAGCTGACTGAAGATGCAAAGTTGCAGCTTTACAAGTTGTTAGAATTTCCTGATCCGGACAAAAACTGGGCTACTCTAGCACAGAAATTAGGTCTGGGAATACTCAATAATGCCTTCCGTCTGAGTCCTGCTCCTTCTAAAACTCTCATGGACAACTATGAGGTAACACAGCAACTGGCTAACTACGTTTCTTTGACTTTGCTCTGTTAACATGACAGCTGGGCCCAACCTCCTTCCTTCTCCCTTAGCTCTGAGGAAGAAAATCAGTCATTACCCATGTCCTGGGAGGGTGGCCCAGGCCAGGATGGCAACCCCCCTTCCTAAGAAGGCTGTTTTCGACACCTTGAGATATTCCCTGTTTTCAAATACCTTGAAATTTTCTGCAAAACATGTTACTGACAGGGTCAGGATGGTCACAGAACTTGGATCTCCCTGAACAAACACAATAGACTCTAGTCAACATTTATCTCTTCCTTTCCCCAAGAACATGCCTTGATCACCTGTCAGGACGTAGAATCAGCTTTCTGCAAGGTGACTCCTAGTGGAGCCATTACCTGGTGATGCTTTAATTTCTAAAACTAAAAGACAGAAAAACATGGGGGGTTGGTCGGTTAGCTCAGTTGGTTAGAGCTCGGTACTAACAAAACCAAGGTTGCTGGTTCGATCCCTGCATGGGCCACTCTGAGCTGTGCCCTCCTTGAAAAAAAAACAAAAACAACAAAACAAAAAAACACTGAAAAACATGGGATGAAGTTAGTTTCTTTTGAAATTTTTATTGATAGCTCTTGTTTCTCAGTGGTTTTCAGAGCTTCAGCTTAAATGGTGATACTACATAAGCTTTGCTCTAGGTAGTTTCACTGCCTCAGCATCTCTCTCTGTCTCTCTCTCTCCCTCCCTCCCTCTCTCCCTCCTTCTCTCGTTCCCCCATCCCCCTTCCTCTCTCATACTGTGCTTACTATAAACTGCTTCTCTGTGATTTCCTGAGTGGTCTTTGAGCTGAAACAGGAAACTTGACTCAGAGACAGTGTATTTTCTTAGACGCTCTTCGCTCTGACCTTTCCAGGACCACCTGGCTCTTGCGGTTGCAGGAGGAAGCTTGGCAGAGGGAAGGGGTGTGGTGTAGCGTTTACAGCCTGCCTGGTTGTTCCTTACACAGGTTTTCACACAAGAATGTACTCTTTCTTCATTTCTTTCTTGCAGGTCTCTGGGGGAACAATAAGAGAGCTGGTGGAGGCCCTGAGTCAGATGGGCTACACTGAAGCGATCGAAGTGATCCAGGGGGCCTTCTGCACCTCCGGAACCGCAGCCCCCAGCCCAGGGAAGGCCACCTCTCAGACCCGCTCACTGCCTCTCTCACTTGCCTCCACAAGACAGCAAATAGGTAAAGAAAAAAAGAAAAAGCAGTTGAGATATTTTCCTGCTCCCCGGGCCACTGTGTTCAGTCTCTTGGGATATGGCGTGCCCCCCACCCCTGCCATTGTCTCCTGAGTGTACTGTCCCATGTGTCTGTCTTCTCCCTGCTGGGGTGGGGGCTCTCAAGTTCAACCTTCAGCCACTTCTGACACCTTCGTTCAGGTAAGGGACTGTCCCCAGCCACAGTCAGAGTGATACATGAGTTACTCAGATTCACAATAAATACTAAAAACAATACGATGTGGGGGGTTAGGGTAAATATTAAGTCTCTTATCTTTCAAATTTAAAAGAGAGAGATACAGAGAGAGAAAAACACACGGGAACCAGCGCTGGCACCCAGACTGTGGACGGACGCTGTGGTTTTCCCACCACACCCTCAGCGTCCTCCCCTCCAGGGCTTCTCCTTCCTCAGCCCCCTCCCCATGTTCGTAGCGCTGACCTTGTCTCCCACCGTCATTGGCTCCATGTGTCATTCACCTAAAACACGGAACGTGCTGGGCTTTCCACCAGCCCGACAATCCTCTGATTCCCTTTGTTCTTCTCCCCCTCTCTAAACAACCATTTCATGCTTTCTCTTTCTGAGCCCCAGCATCCCTTCCCCTGCACTGGTGGTTTCTCCGTCCTCCTGGGTCACTTAACAAGCATACTGTGGTTTCCCTCATCTTTCAAAATAAAACAAACAAAAACGAAAAACACTCCCTTTATCCCACTTCCCTTTTACCTACAGCCCAGTTCCTTTGTTCCCCTATCGAGCAGAGCTGCTCAGGAGAATCTTTTAGAGTTGTTCTTTCCACCTTCTCTCCTCTCCGTGACCCGTGCGGTTGGGGCCCATCCCTACCCCGCTCCCAGGCTGCTCTCACCCGACGACCAGGGCCTAGTCAGAGCTGCTCACCACCTTTCTCATCTTTCCCACCACACCCAGCACATACCACAGTTGACCACTCCAAACAGCGTCCCCTCTAGGCTTTTCACAGCACACTCACCTCGGTGCCTCCTGCACACTCCCCAGAGCCTGGTCCTAGGCCCTCCTTACTTGTCCTTACGGACACGGGCCTGTCAGGGCCCCACCTGAACTGGATTGGCCACATCAGTGAGTCAGAAGCACTGTTGTCCTCGAAGAGGTTAAGACAAAACCCCAAGACTGGCCCAGGAGGACTTCCTGGTCCTCCACACCGCACAGCCAGCCATCAGGTTTCTTCCTGTCTGCGACCACCACCCCCATCTAGTCCACCTGCATTGCCTCCTTTCCTGCCGCCACTCCTGCTCGGTCTCCCTGTTTCCTTTCAGTTCATTCTCCACACAAGAGGTAGTGTAATTCTTTTTAAAAATCAGTGAGATTCTGGTACTCCTGTTGTATACCCGCTGGTTCATTCATCCATTCAGCAAATCTTTACTGATGGCATCCTGTGTGCTTAGCACTGTTGGAGGCTTTGAAGATGGGGCAGTGAGCAGTAATGGCGAGGGCCCTTCTTTTTCCATTCTCTCTTTTGACCATGGCTTTCACCCGCCCTTCCGCCCACCCCACAAGTCCAGTCCAGTCTTAGCGTCTTGGAACCTTCTCTTCCCCTTCCCTGCAGAGATCCTCGCCTGGCTGGCTCCTTCTTGCCACTGATTCTGGCACAGTGTCACCGTGTCGGGGGGGCCCCTCCTAGAGGAGTCATAAGAGGTGTGCTCAGGTTAGAAAGAAATAATGTCACCACCCGGCAAATAACTCGCACGTCCTGTGTCAGGACCTGATGCTGCTTCCACACTAACAAAGAAATGGGTACTTACATCTTCAAAAGCGTTAAGCCCTTGATTTGTAGTTATTTTTAAAATACCTCACAGTCCCTAGCACCTAATAGAAACTCAATAAAGATTGATTGATTGAATAAATCAATCAATAACAAGACGATAGCCATGTCACTGCCATTAAAATCTTAACGTTAAAATTGGCATTTAATATATAAGAAGATAGCATTTTGATTCAGGTATATAAGACTTCTTTTCCCTTAGTCACTCTCTCTCTCTAGGAAATAATTCACGTTGTTCAGATACCTAAAGACACTTCTCAACAAGGAGATTTTGACCTAATTGTCCAGTATAGGCTCATTTTCATCAAAATCACCTCATTTTTGCTACCAGAATGTTTTTGAGGCAGTGTATAGTGCGTAATAGCATGTGAGGCCCAGAAAGATATCTTATTTTTAGTTCCGAATTCTGTCACCAATTTATTTTGCTTAGATTCAGCAATTTCCCCAGCTATAAAAATAGGTAATACAGTGATTGGAAAAAATACACCTGATTTCTAAGAAAATAAAGGTACATTTTGGGTCAAGAGAATTCAGAAAAGATTCTGACAAACATGAGGCTGGATTTGGGTGTCTTGACAGTCTTTATAGTGGTGCTTTCTGCCCCTCACCCCTGTGTACAGGGATGACACGCGGGTGGTACAAACGGGATGTGATGACATGTAGAAGCTGACGGGCAGAAGTAGCCCACATACCTTTTAGATCCAAACTTTGAGCCCCAACTGCAATGAAAGGCATATGCACCCCAGTGAATTCGTGCTTTCTCCCCTCAGACGAGCTCCAAGACGACAGCATCTGTGACAGCGGCGTGGAGACATCCTTCCGCAAACTCAGCTTTACAGAATCTCTGACTAGTGGCAGCTCATTGCTAACTCTTAACAAAATGCCCCACGATTACGGGCAGGAAGGACCTATAGAGGGCAAAATTTAGCCTCCTGGCCATTTCCAACCCCCTGGAAACCAAAGTTCTGAAATTCCACAACATTGTCCAACGAAGGTAAAATGCATCCAGAGGTACTCAGAAGAAAATCTGTCAACCTGGATCATTCTGCATTTAACTCAAGGCCTTAAACGTGGCTTCCTTGCTTGGCTCTTAAGTGGATTTCAGTTCAGCCCACTTACAGATAGTACCTGGCAGTCACAGCCTTTGGTGGGGCTGGTGCCTCATTGCGATGAGGTGGCTTGCTGAGCTTTACCAACTGCTTTCTGTTGTCATTGCTGCTGTCCCTCTGCTGCGTCATTAAAAGATGTGACTGTCTCCACCTGGTGTGCTTTCTGGCCATCCACAACACACTTGTGGATTCAGATTAAAAATTAAAAGAATTCTTAATATTTTATTAAGAATTGTTAAATGACATATTTTAAAATGAGACTCAGTGTATAATAAAAAAAAAGGCTTACTGCTTTTTCTAATATGGTTTTCTGTGTGATTTGAAAAAAGAACATGTACATGTCAATATTTAAACATGAATGCAATCAGCCCTGAAAATGCTATTTTCTCTTTTCTGCATTTTGCTATTGTAAATATGTTTTTTAGATCAAATACTTTAAAGGAAAAAAATGGATTTATAAATGCTATTTTTTATTTTACTTTTATAATAAAAGGAAAAGCAAATTGATGACCTTGTCTTGTTTAATCTATACAAATATTTTCCTAAGATGATTCCTTGTCATCACAGGGAATTCCACAGCCTGTTTATCACAATCACATTCCCCTTCAGAGTCAATTTTCTGATCCAGAAATAAACAAAAATTAGCAAAAGAAAATTGTTTGTACCTGAGATGAAAGCTTTGGGTTTGTCAAATCCTTGCTTGGCTCATTTCATTTTGGCTGCATCACCTCACCTCCCTCCATCTCATGCAAAACTCTTCCTCCTCAAGCCTCTGTGTTCTCAATGCCTCCGTGATGCATAAAGTATTGAAATGTCAGCATACCGGAGGGTCTTGGACAAGAAGCCTTCCAGCACGAAGCTCTGTGGAAATGCTCTTCACTCTGAGTTGGAAATAAGGAAGAGGAGAACTAAAACGTGTTTGAATGAGGTGCTGCGGTGGTCACTGTGATATGTAACCAAGATCCCTCTTTCACAAAGGACTTGTCAGTCCAGCCACTGGGGGCACACTTGGCAAATGGCCTCCAGCTGCAGAGAGCCACCTCACCCAGCTCACGCCTGTTTCCAGGATGGCTCCATGCAACACTGATTGATGTGGCATATAAAAGCGTGTCCAACCCAGGACAGCGCTGAAAGGCTGTTTGACCACCAGAGCTCCTGCAAGGTTGGCTGAGGTGTTGTTTGGTCTGCATCACAGCTTTACTCTCTGCCCGGTACTCTTTTTTCCCCTCCCTTCCACAGGTATGGATTCCAGGGCACTCCCAAATAAACATCCTGCACAAGGGTCTCCATCTCAAGAAAGGCTGCTCAGAGAATCCAATCTGCACAGGTGCTGGGAACTAATGCTGACCAATTTTGCACAACATATGAAGTCATTTAATCTTGAAAATAACCCAGTGAGGTATGTAGAATTGTCCTCAATTTACAGAGAAGGAAATTGAGGCTTCAAGCGTTCAAGTAGGCAACAGCTAAACTGCTTCTGAGTTTACACCCAGGTCTGTCTAGCAGCAGAGCTCATGGGTTGGAGAATTATCTTGGTAGGAGAAGAAGGTAGATTAAAATAATTGAGTCCAAAAGTAGACCTCAAAACATGTAGGAACTTAGTATATGACAAAGTAAATTTTCAATTCAATGAGGAAAAGATGGTTAATCAGTAGGTGGTCCAACTTGTTAAACACCTGGGGAAAAAAATCAATCTGAACTCCTATGTCCCTCCTTTCATCAAAATAATTTTCAAATGTATCGAAAGTTAAACCATGAAAATACTAGAAATACTGGAAATTATGGATGAATAACCTTGAAATAGGGAAGGCCTTTGTAAGCAAGACTTTATTCTATGGTGTAAAATAATTTGACCACGACAAGGCCTCTTTTCTGACCCAATGCTGACACTCCTCCCACTGAGGGGAGGGGCCTACCTTCCTTCCCTGTGAATCTGGGTGGACCTGTGACAAGAACGGAAGCACTACTGAGTGACTTTCAAGGTTAGGTCAAAAAATACAATACAGTTTCTACCCAGTCCCCCCAGTTACACCCTCTTAGAACCCAGTTACCATGCTCTGAGGAAGCCAAATGGCCAACATGGAGAGGCCACATGTAGGTGTTCAGCCAACAGCCTTCACTGAGGTCACAGCTGCTGCCAGCATCAACCGGAGAGTGCAGTCGGAAGATGATTCCAGCCACCAGCCTGAGTCGCAGCTGACCAGCCTTCAAGCTACCTCAGCTGACGCTGCCCAAGTAGAGACAGGCCGAGTCCTATGCCAATGGCAGATCGTAAGTAAATTAAGTTACGGCTGATATTTTAAGGCCTAGGTGCGCAGTGGATTGGTACCATTCTCCAGGTCTCTAAACTGACTGTTCCCATACCAGAAGGTCATTTTAAAGAGAAGCCGAGCGCAGGAGGAACAACCTAGCAACTTACGCTGAGACTGAAAGTAACATTGCCCTTCTTTACTAAGAAGCCCCATTTCTCTTCTGTTCCACAAATTTCCTCTTTCTCCTCCCAGATCACAGTGCTGGCCTGAGCCTCTGTGTAATGCTCTCCCAAAAAGGCTACCAACGCTGGCCGTGTCTCTGAGGAAGGAGTGTGTGTTTCATAATGCACCAGCAGATGGGGATCAATACCAGAAGAAATGCCAGAATTCAAGGGGAAAGCTACAATGGACCTGAAATAAACCTTCCCAGATAGCTTGTCTCTCAGCAGAAAGCCATTTAAAAATAGCTTCCTCAGAACTTTCCTCACCTTTTGATGTTTCTATACTCTGCAGGCATAATCTAGACTTTTCCAGGATCAGCGGTCTTTCATTTTTGGCAGAAGGAAGCCTGCTACTGCTCACTTACCCACCTGAGTCCCCTGCGGTAGTCATATGTGGCATGGACGTTCCCCGCCATAACCAGACTGAGGCCCCACAACTGGGACCTTCAGCATCTTAGGAGAAAGGGAGGGAAGGAGCCTGGTGGATTTGAGTGTTTATTACATGCCACCCCTTCTGCACTAACAATTTCTAATAATATTCTCAAGATATGCCTTATCAGGTACATATTTAACCACAATTTTCCAATGAGGACACATAATCTGAATATTAACTAACTTACCTATATTCAAATCCAGATCTATCTGATCCCACAGCTTGTTCTTTAATGATGTGTGAAGTCCTTTGAAGAAAAGATGCTGTATTTAAAAGAGAAAAAAAATCCATATAAATCTGCACAAAGATGATGGGGTTATAATGTACCCCAACCAAAGTGCAAAATGAACCCAGAATATCACTAAAAGGATATGTTGCTTAAATGTTAACATCACTTGATTTTTTCCCCACTAATAACAGGCTGAGGTGCTCAAATACGAATTTTTCATGGATCGGAGATCACTGGTTACATCTTTCTCCTTATTTTGTGCTTTTGGGGGGAATTTTCTTTTTGATCTGTGCTTCCCCTGGTAATGGTCTTGGGGAGGCACAGGCATCAACAGAAGATGAAACTGAAATTCTGCTTGTTTTCTAAAGGATCACAGAACTTGGAGGTGGACAATGTCTTAAAGATCAACTAAGTAAATCATCCAAGTTACCGTACTTTTTAAACACCCATGATGTGAAAGCATATCCTCCTACAGTCCTGCTGCTTTGTTTACACCAAGGAGCCTGAGAGACTACAAGTTCCTGTCCACTGGTTTTCTAGGTTCATTGGTAGGCTTCAGGGTTGAGAGAAATACTGAGGAGGGGCTTTGAATTAAATGGACGTCATTCTCCATTGTTATGGCTTCCATTATATCTATAACAGCAGCCTGCTTCCATTACTCCGGACAAGTGACTATTAGGTTGATGCAAAAGTAATTGCGGGTTAAAAGGTTAAAAATAATTGCAAAAACCGCAGTTACTTTTGCACCAACCTAATAGTTGTACAAATTGTTCAACCTCCTTAGAATGAGAGGGAGAAAGCGGCTGAGATAGAGTCTCTCACTTCCATCAACTAGCTTTCCCATGTTGATATCTCTTTCCTAAATGAGTATTTCATTGAAATACCACAACCCTCAAAGAACAAAGATAGGTACTCAATGAAAATTTCTTCAGTGTCTGTTAATGCCATTCACTACAGTGAGTGGCCATCATTCATCTCATATTACTTGCCCAAAAACCCTGTGAAGTAAGAATTTTGTCCCTATTTCAGAGATGAGGAAACTGAGGCACACAGAAAACATTTAACCTCAGGATCTGCTGACTCTGGTAACATGTTTTAATAAACCACACTTGTAATAGGGAACAAGGTGGGTAGGGTGTCTGTCTTCACTTTGTCACAAAGGGATCCAGGCCAACAGTCAGTCTTCCTCCAACCTTTAGCTCCCAAGCTCTTGCTGGGGATGATGGTCCCAATCAGCTGGAAGGGCAAAAGAGCATAGAGAAGGACAGGTAGGAGTGTTGAATGAGTCCTCTCACATTGCACTGGAGAAAAACTTCAGTCCCATGGGAGCATTAAGAGCAGGGAGGCTATAGGGGTGACCTACTTTTGTTCCTGATGTTAGGAGGGGGTTGGATTTTGGTGAAGAGGTTCCAGTCTTTGACACAAATCACAAGTTCTTACCTGGCTGATGGAGGCTGAACGTGAAGGTTCTTTCTAGTTCCAACTTGTATGCACTCATTCACTCACTCTGAGAGTCACCTGCAATCATGAGAAATGGCCATTGTCAAAAGCAAAGGACAAAGTCACATTGTCTCTTAAGGAAATCCTCAGAGCAGAGATGGTCAAGGGTATTAGGTCAGATAGGATGGGGCAGAGTCATAGCAGCAAAGTCTTGCCCTCGCAACAAGGATTCCTGCTCTCCCGCCTCCGAGAGACCGCGGGCGTGTTGATATCAAGGTGAAGGGTCTGCCAGGTTAAAAGGTTAGAATCCCTTAGAATCCCGCCCAAAGGAGAGGGGGCAAGCAAGTGCGTCTTTCTTGTGATCTGCGGAGAACTGGTAGACCTTGATTCCCAATTCTCAGATGAATGGGAAAGGAACAGAAGTTGGTTCTTGGGAAAATAATATTCTCTTCAGACCAGAAGAATAGCAGATGAAACAAATTCTACAAACCTCTTCTCCCAGGAAGCACAGTTGGTGCTGAAGATGGTGAGATGGAACCTGGAGACAAACGATGGATGGGCGTGTGTCAGGTCAGAACCAGTTAGGAGTTGATGCTGGATATCAGACAACCAGGTTGCTAGGTCTATTCTCCTCTGGCAAAAAGAAAGAGCTTTTCATTTCAAAACTGTTTTACCGTTCCCCTACCCTTTCCTAGGGCAAGAGTCCACAGCTTATCTTTGCTGGAAAAATTTAAATGAGAAATTTCATGCCGTGGATTTTTTTTCTTTTGCAGAACACCTGTTTATCACTTTGTCCAAATGTTCCTTTTTGCTTCTAAAATAAATTTTCTTTTGTAATTTTGAAAAAAAAATCTGTTTTGGAAAAACAAAATCTTTAAACATGAATGTTTTCATTTACAAAATACTTTCAAATATTCTCATAACAATCTGAGAGGTAATCGGAGGAGGTTAACTCCCGCCATTTTCTACACAATGACAAAGATGCCGATGTTCCAGAGGTCGCTGGTCTAGTGTGAAGAGTGCGGGCTGGACTCAGCCTTCGGTGCTCACCCTGAGCCCCTGGGCCTCGCTCTGCAGCTGGTCACAGAGTGCATGGCTGCTCCGGAGGGGGCAGGGGACGGTCACACAGACATGTCCAGGACAGGGACAGTGCAGCAGGACCAGCGCAGGCTCTGAAGGCTGGCACAGCAGCTACAAGTCTGCGTCCCATCAACAAATGCGCTCGGCGGGTGGTTGGAGGCGGGGTTGGCAATGCACGTGGCACTGGGCACTCTTCCCTGCAAACGTCAACCCAGGGAGCAGCCATGAGAGTCGTGCTGGTTTTCCTCTTCCCACCCTTCCCCTTCTGGCCCTACTCTCCTCCTCTAGCTTTGAGGTTCTCAGCAGCTTTTTTCTTCATACTCTGCCTGGTTCTGCCATTTCCTCATGTCACTCCCTTTCCCCCAAGTGATTCAAGCCAGGGCCTCCCACCTGCTCCCCAAGTGTCCATGCAGAGCCTTGCTCTCAGTGGCCGACCTGAGCAGAGGCCAGAGGACCAGAAATCACTGTCCTGGGAAGACCCCCCAGCAGCTCCTGGGGTAGGTCCCCACACAGAAGCAGAGCCCACCCACAGAACCACTCCTGTCTCCTTCCTATGTCTCACCCCTGCCCCTCTCCTGTCACTGCCTGGGACCACAGCATGGTGGTAACGCTACCTCCCTCCGGGTGGGGACGGATGTGCTCAGGAAGTACTTGAAGGCTCGTGGAGAAGTGGGGACCTCAGCCTGATGTCAAAGCAGTCCTGCTGTCTTCTCCTTCCCAGTGCTGATCTGGGAAGGTCACAGCCACCATTTGGCCCTGAATGCCTTTCTACTTCACCAAAGCACATCTTGAAAGATAATCAGCATATGTACACAACATATGGGCTAGGGACTATTTCAGTCTGAAAGGCATAGACTCCAGGTTTAAAGCTTCAGGAAAGAATGTGTGGGGAGCGAGTCATCCACACTGCCCCATGCCTACCCCCTTAGAGAGAAAGGCCCTCTTGGGCCAGGGAAGACGCCTCCATCACTCCCTCCTTTCTTCAAATCATGCCTTGACTCAGTCTCAGCCATTTGCTCTCTGTGCCTGTGCCTTTGAAGAGCTCATCTGACTTCTCCCCCATCAATCTATTCCAGAGGCTTTGCGCCAAGTTTTCATAGAGCCATAGTAATTAAATGAGGATTCAAAATTATTCATATGCTACCCTTTCATCAAGGTAGCAACAGTGGAAGGAAATGAAGTAAACAAAAGGCAACGAGCAGAAAATGTTGCTGTGCAGGTCTGACCCTTGTGAGCAGCGGGCTGCGCCGTGTGTCTGTCAGCTCTGGAGCCTGAGGTGGGGGCATCAGAGCTCCAGGAGCAGAGCTGCTCCCCTCCTCCCTCCCTCCCCCCTTCTTCTCTCCTCCTCCTCTCTTTCTTGTTCTCTCTCCCTTTCTCTTCCTCCCTTTCTCTTTCTTCCTTTCTTCCTTTCTTCCTCTCTCCCTCTCTCCCTCTCTCCCTCTCTCTCTCTCTCTCTCTCTCTCTCTCCCTCTCTCTCCCCCCCTTTCTCCTCCATTCCTCCCTTTCTTTTTCTTTCAAGAAAGACTCTCGCATTCCAGCGCACTGACACCCAGCTCTCTGAAGCCCAGAGAAACGGTGGAGAGGGAGATGGAGGCCCTGCAATCTCTTCCTCAGACTCTCGTCCCAGCATTATTCTGCGGAAGCTCCTGGAACCAGTGCCCACTCCCTTCCACCTGCCAGCAGCCTCATTTCCTGTGCACAAGAGGCCTCTGCTGGAAGAAGCAGAACTTTGCACAATCACTCAAGAGCTGGCATGCTCTTTGCTACTCAACTTTTTGCTTCAATAAAATTGGAAAGAGGCTTACAAGGAAAGGGATCTGGAAACTTCGGCTGTCTACCTGACTTTTTCTCCTTCAACTCGAGTTGGCAAGGCAAATGCGCGACGCCTCGGCCTGATCGTTCCCGCCACAGCCCACCTTATCCTGTGAGGACTAATAAGCATAAGCCAGCATTTACTATTCATTTACCTGTCCTAGGCCTTGTACATCTTTTATCTTATTTAATCCTCACAACGCTATTAGATAGTAATGACGATTAACCCCATCTTGAGGAAACTGAAGCTTAGAGGTTGAGTGATTGGTCCAAGTTCAGTACATGTTGGAGCCAAACTTGCATCTTGGAGGTTCACTATCAAAGCACGAGCCTGTGGCCACTGCACTACATAAGTACACACACACACACACACACACACACACGATTTGGATCTTTGACAAGGTAAAATCTAGTTCATTGTATTTGCAAGGTTGACGAGGTAAAAATCTTTTAGTTCAAGTAGCAACAGTGTGGAAAGGGAAGTATGCCAATCACCCACCTGTGCTGGGTTCCCGTGATAAAAGAGCAGCGTCCTCCGTCAGACTCCTGAAGTCGGGCCTCCAACGCCTTCCTCCCTGGAGACACCCCTGCAGCATCCAAGTGCAGGGAACTGGATGGCCAGCAGCAGAGGCTTCATCCTCAGGTCTCTTTCTCATCAGGCAGGAAAACCTGCCACCAATATCCCACATTAAGTTTCCACTTATGCTTCATTTGCCAGAATTTGGTCACATGCCTACGCCTAGACCAATAACTGGCAAAGGAGAATAGAATTAATAGAACCAATTTTGACTCAGTCCCTGGGGCAGGACGCCTAACCAGCTCTGTTAACAGAGAAAAGGGGAATATGGCTGTAGGATGGCCAGGCAATCTTGTCTGCTCCAACTACTGGGAATATGTGAATTGTCTCCCAGGACCCAGTACATTGTACAAAAGCCATAATACGTAACAATCACAGAATAAGAAAAGAGGGTTATTCCCATGTGCATTATGAGGCAGGATGAGTACTAGCTCTCCACCAGAAATTTCAACGATCCTGACATCCATTTCCCAGGAATTCTAGGTCACGTGGTGTTACTGTCATCCTTTGTACTTACACACTGCAGAGCATAATGTGGCAGAGGTTGGAGCACAACAAATCCTGGTAAAGCCCGAGACGAGACCTAAGGAGTTAAGCTGCATTACTGTCGCCAATGTTTCTTCCATGGCAGGATTCATTAACCCATGTCTACAGAGATAAAGAGAGGTAATTATAAAATATGACACAGTGATGCAACACCCTCACTTCTGCAAAGCCCATCCACTGGCCCCTATTCAAGGACTTCAAGTTGTCTTCACGGATTACCACCCTCTGTTCATCGACCGCAAGCTCAGAGCCCAGCCTAGCTGACTAGCTGACTCGTGTTTTTCCTTCCTTATGTATTAATTACACCGAACGTCTTTTAGGACTCCTTTCTCAACTGAAAAAAGTTTTCACTTATTTTTTTATCATAAACTTTCAAAAAGAACTTTTCCAAAGTGTTGAACAAGATGGTCTTATCTAACATTGTTCCTCCATCACTGTCACATTACCCTTACAGGACTTGTCACCAGCTGAAATGGCCTTGTTAACTTGCTTATTGTCCATCTCCCTCTACAGTAGACAGTCCATGAGAACAGAGACTCATCTGCCTTTTTTCATTGCAATACCCCCAGTGACAAGGAGAGTGCCTGCTCAGAGTGGCCCTCAAAAACTGCTTGGTAAATGAATGAATAAATTCTTAAGTTAAACAGTCGTTAGAGTCAGACTATAAATGTGTCTGAACACTGGTTTTGTTTGTGATTTAGGATTTTGTACAACTTCATCTGGTTCATACCCTCTGATTAAGTCAATTAGAAAACAAGAACTCCCCCCAACTTGGAAATTTACTGAATACCTTTTCTGCATAACCCTTCTCATTTTATGCACTTACTGAATTGATAAGATTGCATTCACAGTCAAGGTAGATTCTGGGAAGATGTTGAAATGTTTTCGATTTCCCGCACGCACAATGCTTACTTGTTTTTCTCCCTAAATCTTACCAAGTTGGGGAATAAGTTTCATATCTGAGAGCCAGAAGTAGCCCAAGAGAATATTCTTTCTGTTACTTTAGGAACGCTTTGGAAACATATCTTTACTACTCTGGCACTCTAGTTCACTTTCATTCCAACAGAGGACAAAACCTTCCTATTTATTTTCCAAGTGACTTCCCATGGTTTGAACACCTCTTGCAGTGAAAAGTCAAGTGAGAGAAAAAATAAGAGTTCTAGTGAATGTGAATGAGAAAATTACCATTTTTATTGTTTTCTTCGTTCTAAAATGGGAAGATGTAATACTGTCAACTGACCTCTCTTCATCTCACTCTCTGTGGAATGTGCTTTGTAATCAGGACAGAAAGGGACCTGGTACCGGTCTTTCCATTCTTTCTGTTAACGTTTGCCTAACTACTAATAGAAAAGCCTTCTCAGAAATCCAAAGCCAAGAGTAAGTACATCAGACTCGACTCCAATAAATGCAGCAAAATAAGTCTAATAAAATGTTACAAATGACTGACTGCAGCACCACACATGAACTGTGGGAGAATGTTCTGGATGTTAGTATTCTCTTACAGAAATAATGTGTATACAGCACATCTCTCTCCTTTTATAAGTTGTCATCAGCATATATTTATGTCCATTCATTATTTCTCCCTTTTATATCTATTCTTTTCTGATATCTTTTTCCCCTCTTAAAAATTTTTCAAAAAACATTGCCTTTATTTGCCTCATTTTTACTATTGTTTCATGTACTAATTGGGTGATAATGATTATGATGTTAAAAAAAATATAACCAACATTTACTCAACCTTTATTTTGTTCCAGACTCTTTTTGTTTAGTCCTCACAACCACCTTTGAAAGTCAGAGATTATTGTCTCCATTTTACAGATAAGAAAACTAAAGCCCAGAAGGTCAAGTGGTTGCCTAAGGTTACAGAGCCAATAAATCTCAGAACTTGGATTCTGATCCAAGTCAGTGTAGCTGAAAACCTTGCCATCTCCAGGGCAAGGACACACCCCGGGATGGTGCTTCCATGTACACAGCCATACTAAGTGCCAGCACTGCGCTGAGCCCTTCAGCTAAATGTTTTATTTATTCTTCAAAATCAACTTACAAGGTAAGCGTAATTATTCCCATTTTACCACAAGGAAACTGAACATAGAAGTTCAATGACCTGATCAAGGTTACAGAGCTCAAGAGGCAGAACTGGGATGTAAATTCTGACCCTACAATTTCAAAGCCCACCTCACAGGGCACCTGGCGTAGAATGTTCTCTACTTTTAAGGAGAAGAGTATCCTCCTGTCCCCCAGCAACAGTCTGATAAAACAGGATTTTCAACAGTGACAAGAAAATGATATATTTATCAAGTAAGAGTCTTCTGAGTTACATCCCTAAGTCCCAGACCCTCATAAGGCGCATACACACACACAGAGACACACATACACACACACACACACACACACACACACACACACACACACACACACACACAGAAATAATACATAAAATGAGGAAACTCTTTGATACTTAGAGACTCTTAGAAGAAGAGGCCTGGATTGTCTTATTTCTTTTCTTTTTAGTCATTGAACCATGCCTAAAATGTCTCAGTTTTAAAACCAAAACAATCATCTAATAAGTCTTGATTTTAAAGCCAAACTCTCACTGCTGGTCAATTCTGTAACAAATTTCATGATTCTTCCCAGAGAAAACCCCTCAAATATCTTAGTCTAGATTCTTCAGGCTCTCCCAGTGTATCAAGTAGACTATAAACTTGGCAAGAGCTAAATGGAAATGAATGCCAAGCACAGTATTGGGCACAAGGGAATGTTTATGAAATGATTAAATAAGCCACAGATGAAATATCAAGTTGTCAATGCAATTTGTACAAATTTTTAATTTTTGATATGATTTCAAACTTACAGAAAGTTGCAAAAGCAGTACCAAAAAAAAAAAAAAAACCCACACACCTTTATCCAGATTGGTACTTATTAACATTTTGCCCCATTCCGTTTATTATCAATGTAATTTTATAAACATGATAATACATAACAAAATAATGTTATAACTTCTTACATAATCAATATAAGCAAAATGATTTTAACCCCAAGATAAAGGGAATGCCACTTTGCTTTCAGGGTCCATAAGTCTAAATCTTATTCCTTTGAATTGGAAAGCTCATTTGATTGAGCCAAATCAGAAGCCCCATGGTCATGTTCCTACCTGTGTGGGCTACCTGTGTGGGCTTCCTTTTCTGGGTAGGGAGAGGCGGTTGGGTTATATAACTGGTTCATGTGGTGCTAAAGCTGTGAGGCTGAAAGCACAGTCCTGGCACAGATTGCAGAACACCTGGGCACAGGCGTGTTGGAGGACATCCCCTGAGTAAGCAGCCTTCCCTGAAAAAATGCTGTACACACTCCTCATGGAGTGATGAATCAGATGTGAGGCCGCAAGCAGCCACATCTCCAGCTTCTTCAGCTTGTCTCTGGTTGTCTTCAGCTCCACCCGCTGCCTTAGAAATGCTTTATTCCAGGGGCCACTGAAAGTATAACCTAGATTCCCTCAGTAAATATCAGTCAGAGAAGTCACACGAAAAGATTGCTCCAATTCACTCATGCTGGTGGGCTTCCACGGGTAAAAGAATATAGTCCGCGTCTTCTCAGTCATGAGGAAACCATTGTCACTGAATCTCCCTGGGACGTTCCCTACGTCCAACCAAACAAAGGGAGCGACAGCTGAGGTTTCCAGATCAAAAACAAATGTGTCCTCTTGCTGAGAGATGATGGCCTGAAAGAAAAAGATGAAAGAAATGAAGCATGAGGGAAGAGCTCTCTGTTCTACATAACAATGCCTGTCAGAATGTTTATGTGGGCCTAACAAGGAATGCATTTCCTACAACACTGGTTCTGCAACTGCCCAAGTCATATATTCCATAGACTGTGTCAGATACTAAAAAATACACGGAAATTTTCTTATGGCTGTGGGAAATTACCGAATTGTAATCTCAAACCAACGATAGAAATACATAGTCTCCTGCTATTAAAGAGAATATTTCAGAAGAAGCCCAAAGCTTTATATCTTTTATAGTTTTTCTCAGGATAGCATCAAGAGAGGAAACTTTTTGCAGAACTGCGGGCCATCTAATGACTTTCTCAGGATATACGAGTATCTGGGGCCAGCTGAGGAGCATAACCACGGTACACACCTTGTAGTTCTCTGAAAAGATCCAGCAGTCTAGACAGCAGCCTGCCAGGCATTTACAAAGGCTCTAGCATTAGAACTTTCTCTCTTTCACCACATACCACAAAGTCACAGTATGAGCACTTTTGACACGTGTGAACCCCACACAATATCAGCAAAGGAGAGTGTAGTTTAAATCTTGGCATTAATTAGCTGAGCAGCACATGCCCAGAGTGAGGCCGAGCTGTACACTAAGGGTGGGGGGTTGTAAGCCTCTCAGTGCGAGTATGAACTGAGTGTGGCCCTGTCGTTAAAGCTCTGCGTTTGTCGTGAAACATGGCTCCTCAACATGCACACATGCCATACCATAGGTCTAACTTTACACAGTATGTGTGACATAAAGAATTTCAAAGGGAAATTTTTACTATGTATAATTTTAGCCTTACACACTTGTATAATCGCCATTCCAAGTTCTGAGTTATAAACAAGGAAACCTACTTTGGTAGAAGCAGAAAAGAAACTTAAGTGTATTAGGCAGCTGTCAGAGGGTCAGAGATTGAGGCTAGCTGTCACATTCCCAAACCAGTCGCCAGCTGTTCTGCTGAAGACCCTAAAGCAGTCCCAGGCACACAGTTTACACGGCTGGCCCCGCCGGCCCTCAAGGCTGCCAGGGAGGCCTCAGTTACTGCTGCGCCAAGGCCAGAAGGGACTCTGCCACCTGGAACCTAGTGGCGGGGCGTCAGTGACGATGACTGTGTTGACTCTCCCTCCACTGCACCAGCCCCACAAGGGAGGGGTGAGGGGACAGCCGGGGTAGCAGGAACCAAAAAATTTGACAAACGCTGAACTAGAAATAAACCTCATTTGGTCATTGCTTGCAGTGGGCAGGGGCCAAAATTCCCCGGGCCTTGAGTAAACTCAATTCCAAGGAGAAACTTTGCAAAAAGCAAGATGCCATGTGCCTGCCCAGAAGCAGGACAGTTCCACAAGGCCACCGTGACCCCAGCCGACTGGAACGTACAGTGATATGTGCCTTTTGAAGCCCTACGGCCTCCTTCAGTGAGGACAGGAAGTGATAGTTGGCTGAGCTCAACAGTTTGCTGTCGGTTGACAGGGAAAAGGAAACCACACAGCTTTGCCGAGTACAATTCCCACATCTCCTCAGCAGTTCAGGCACCCGCTCCTGATACAGGAGAACGGCCTCCCCAGCTTTCATCACCAAATGCTTCGTGGCACGAGAGCACAAAGGCTCCAGGGAATGCCATGTGTGGACTCTCACCTGCCAAGAAACAAGACAAAAGAACAACAAACATTCTTGGTCACTATTTTTTTATTTTTTTTGAGAGAGAGAGAGAGAGAGAGAGAGAGAGAGAGAGAGAGAGAGAGAGAATAATAGTAATAATACTTGATGAACGTCAGAATAGCAGGACTGATTAAGAGACTATAAAACCTAGGCTTAACCTCAGCCCCAGCAAGTACTAGTTATGTAAAAAAGCAAGTTACTCAACTTCTCAAAGTCTCCATTTCTTCATATGTAACATGAGAATAATAATAGCACTATCTTCACAGGCTGTTGTGAGAACTAAATAAAATAAGCTATGGATGACACAGTACCTGATGCACTGTAATTATTCCGTAAACACAATCCATTCTCAATGTCTTCCAAACTGCAGCCGCCCAAGACTACTTTGAGTTTCTATCCTCCCCTAGCATCGTTTTCAATACAATTTTGTTTTTCTACATAAACATTCTGAATAATTTTACTGATTTCCACTTTAACATATGACTTTAAACAATTTTTTTAAATTAAGTTTAGGCTATTTCCAGCTTTTTATGATATAAATAACCTTACATTTAAGTGACACTTTACAGTTTATAATTTGTTTTCATTGAATTCTTTTATTTACTACCCATAGAAATCCTTTAAGAAGATTGGCTGGTATCATTTTACAGATGAGGAAACTGAATCACCGAGACCCTAGGCTTAAGGTCACAGAATAAACAGCCGAGATTTACCCTGAATACCGGTATTCTGACTCCAAGGACAGCCCATGTTCTGCTACAGGCACTAGAAACATTCTGATACAAATTAATTTCTCTTTTCTTTTTCCCAAAATAAGTAGAACCAAATAACTAAAGAAATCGTCTAAAATCCTATCATAAGCGAGAAAAAAAAATCCAAGCAACTTACAGTGAGAGTCACGTTACAGTCCGAGCGAAGGTCTGACACCCCGTAGATGAAAAACACACTTTGATTCTCAAAACCCACAGGCAACAGCGGAGCGAAGAAATGCCGAGCAAAGTAATGAAGCATTTTCCACTTTCCTCCATACTCTAAAAACAGTCAGGAAAGTTAGGAGATGGGCAGCGCCAAGCCGTCAGTCATCACCCACATGGCCCAGTCGTGTATGATTTGTCAGGATTCGAGGGGCTGAATGTGGGCGGGATCCCACGTTTGGTAAGGGCTCTGGGACACCACCTCCTGATATCCCCACATCTGGGTGAGGCAGGCATTAACATCCCACTTTTCAAATGAGGAAGCAAAGGCGTAAGCGTTAAGTCAAACATGCCACAGGTAGTAGTTTGGGCCCAGACCTGACTCCCAGCTAGCACTTTCTCACATGAAATTCTGTTCCCAAGAGCTCAAGGCACCAATATTTCTTTTCACTATGTATACATGAAGAAAGAAATCAGTAGCACTGGCAGTGAACACCTGTTACAAATAAATATTCATTCGTAAGAGTGAATATTTTCCCATAGGCACAAATCCTCCGAGGGAAACAAAACAACCACTATCACTAAAATGGTTGGCAAGTTCAGGCCGGAGAACATCCACCCGGATGACAATGACAGTTCCTCAAATACAATGAGAAGTGGTCGAGAACCTGTAGAATTCTGTGCCCTGTTGGCATTATCTAGTATGCCAAACCCACAAACTATAAAAATATTTCAGCATGACTATTTCAGAGAGGAAAGCGTTCCCCACAAAGCAAATGCATTGCCAAACAACTTCCAAGCAAGAGAGACACTGATTGCAGAACTCACAGTGCAAGCTACTGAGATGGAGACGTGGTTTTTGAAGTTCAGATAGAACTAATTTCTTCAGGTTTTTCAGAATTTCAACTCTCAGCATTTCAATTCCAACTCTTAGAATTTCCCCTTAAAAAGAACAACCACAAGGGGAGAGGGGTGGGAGAGGCCTTTCCTCTTCGATCTATAAAATGAACTAGAACTTGTATTTGGAAAGTTTTCTCATAAATAGAAGGTGGCTCAGACCTGATGTAACTTACACAGTCTCACTGTGATATCTGTTACAGGAGAAAGTCTTCAGATGTGTGGGTCCAGAGATCAAGGCCACAAACGGAATACGCAAGAGAACAGCAACTGAAGCAGAAGGTCTCACTGACACACACCCTAGTGATCTGTCTGTCACACTCTAATCAGTGACAGAGTCTAGATCCCAACCAACATAACACACGCTGCATCACAGGCTGAAATGCTATGTGATTTCTAGCTTTGCCATTAGCTCTGTAACTGTTTGAGTTTACGAGCCAAGTAAACTGCCCCGTGGATTTTTGCATTTGCAAAATTATAGCTATAAATGAGACTATTTTAAAAAAACAAGTATATAAGAATCTACAGATTCCACGTAGCTATTGATCCCTTTACACTATCACCATTTCAGATGGTAAGAGGTGACACATACTTCCCCCAACCTTCCTGCACACACTATAAGCACCAGATTTATTGGGCCAATGAAGCAGAATTAAACAGAGGCTGTGAGGCTTCCCAGAGCAGGAGCAGATACAGCATAACTTGTCACAGCTTCGCCCCGGGACCTATTGTGTCTAACAGGTACAAGGAGACGGTGACCCTCCCACGGAGGCATTGTCTTGCTAGAGTTTAGAAGACAGACAAATTTTTGCTCTCCCATCAGACTCTTCTCCTTCAAGTAATCTGCATATAGTCATTAAAGGGACGATTTACAAAAATTGGGCTCTCCCGTTTCTTGAACCAAACTCAGCCTCAGAAGTCCACAGCCTTGTCCGCCCGCAGACAGAAACCAGGGTCAGCCTCCAAGTCTCTCTGCATAACATCTCGTTGTCCAGTGTTACATGTTCCAGAAGGCTATTTCCCCACAGCCTGCCCCCGATTCTCATTCAATACCCTTTTATCTGGTTGGTGTTGCTAGAGTTTGGCCAGAGAAACTTGATCAAAAATCCAACTCCCCTCAAGAGAGGACCTGGCACTCATCAAAGCCTGTGGTGAGGGGACTTGGGATTTGCAGCCACAGCGAGTTGAAGAGTCTCACCCAGCAACATGACCTTTTCACTGTTATGGCCTTGCCTCATTTTTGACCCAAAACTTTTGCTTTATATTATGAACGGAACTTTGTTTCAAACTACCAGTGGTGAAGGTCAAAGATTCACTATTACTCCTTAATGTTTTTAAGTTCCCAAAATAGAATAGTTTACACCGCTAGTGCCCTGCCAGTCTTTTCATGTGTTGCTAACTGAACTGGTTCCGCTGAGAACCTTTCCTACTTGGATTTCTGACTCTACTACCTTTCCCCCAAGAGATAAAGAGGGCAAAATACAGATGACCTCACGGACTTAAAGGGGAGTCAGAGAAAGTGACATGTTACGGGGCCAAACTTCCACATGGTTGAACTCTCCTAAACAGAAGGGAAACTTAAGTAAATGCTCCTCTGGCCCTGGAATGTCCTCTGGATTACATTTAAATTGAAGCAGTAATTGTAAGACACATGGCGGAGGTCTCCGTGCATGAATCTATCCCCTTCATTGGCCTGCTTCTAGGACTTTGCACAGCACAGAACTCGTAACGAGGCTGCCTCCATGGCTCCTGGAAAGACTATGATGGTGGGTTGGGGGGGGCGGTTCACAGAGCAGCTGCTGGAGAACCTCCTCTCCTGGCCTGTGTTTTCTCAGTGCCTCTCCCCACAGGTACTGCTTTCTGTCCCACACACAAAGACGCTGAAACACTTACCAAGAGAGGCCCAGGAAGGAGCCTGCCAGATGTCATTCAACTGCCAATACAGTGCCCCCATGGTGTGCCCTTCTCCGTTCACTATCTCGCTGCGACTGCGGCGGTAGAATTCAGTTTCTGTTTTGACACACTGGGCTTGCATCACCTGATTCCGGGGAAACCATTATAACACAGGTGTTATTGTTTGATGTAGACTGTCCAAATCTGAGAAAATTACAGGCTTCAGGTTTGTTGGCTTTTTTTTTTTTAAGCAAACTGGATAAATTAGGGAATTTGATTAGCATTGTATGTGCCATTATTATACAGATGTGGAAGTCACCCCTTAGTATGAGAGAAGCTGTTTTGCTCTGTAAGAGCTGGTTTGCTCTGGGGGCTTGCTGTTTGGTATATTATAACAATGGGTGATCAAGGAAACAGGACGGTGCAAAAGGTTCTTTGCTAATGATTAGCGTGGGCAATGATGAAAAATGCAGACTATTATTCTGGAGCAAATGCTGTATGTAGTCAAACAAATATAAGTTTTTTGCTGTGATGGGCTTTACTAACACGTGCAGAGCTGGTGTTGTAAAAAGTTTTAGTAGAAACAAATTCTATAGGCAACATAACTTCATTATGAGTCTGATACTGTCCAATCCCTAACTCCTTTTTTCTAGTCAAGCAATTGTTTTTATATCACGACTTTTGATCATGTCAAATTTCTTATGAGTGCAGTTCCTCATTATAGCAGAAGAGATAGCGAATTGCAGCAATGAGACAAGTGAATTTAGTTCTTGTTTAAGTGGCACTAAAGAATGTCATGCACGAGCCTTAGTAACTGTCATCATTACTGAAAACCCAGTCTCTTTCATTGCTGCTGTTACTGACACTGCGTATCACACACTCTTCGCCTGGAGTTATCGTTAGGAGAGGCTGGTGAAGGACAGATCGTTAGAAGTCACCTGGAGAAACGGTCAGAGCCGCAAGGATTCCTCAGACAAAAGGATAGCCTTGGGGTAGGACCTGGATTTTCACAGAAAAAGAAAAAGAAGGAAGCATGTAATGGCCACTCGAAAACAAGGCCCAGATGCCCTCCTATAAAGCTGTGGAGGCTAAAGCGAGAAGAAAGCATGGTCGGTCAACAAATACTTAATCAGCACCTATAGAATGTGGTACGTGCTGGAGATGGGAAGCTCCTCTCTCAGCAAAACAGATACAGCCCACCTGCGTGGAACTTATTGGCTTTAAGATAGGTCTTAATCAAAGAATCACACAAATCAATATACACTTTAAACAGGAGTAAGTGCTAAGAAGGGGAGGAATGCAATGTGAGGAGTTTGGACAGTAGGGAAATGGGCCTAGCTGAGGGGTGAGGACTGGCCTCAAAGAAGAGGAAAGAGGAAAAGAGAGAGGACAGAACCTTCCCACCAGCCAGAGAAGAAAACACGTGAGGAGAGGATGCGCAGGTGAAGAACTGCAAGAAGGCCAAGGTGGTGGGAGCCCGAGCGCTGGGAGTGATGGGAGAGAGGCTGGTGAGATGGCAGGGGCAGACCTGGGCAGGTTTTGGTGTACAACCTAAAGGCAACTGGAAGTCACAGAAAGCTTTCATGCTAAAGGGTGAAGTGACCAGATTTGCATTTCCAAAAGACAACTCTGACTACCAAAAGGAGAACGGATGGCAGGGGGCCAGCATGGATGCAAGCGAGACAGTTATTAAAATCTTCCAAGCAAAAGATAATGTTAGCGGTGAGCAGATAAAGAAATGCCTTCTCATTCAGGAACCAAAGCACTGGGGCCACAGCAGTGACACAGGCAAACATGCTCTAAAGAAAGTAAGTATGTCACAAACTGAGCGGCATCGGTGCCAACTCAAAATGACCACAGGATGCAGTCAGAATATGCTAGCTTTCTGTCGTTCACCATTAAATATGCTCCATTTTGCCACAATTCCCAATAGTCTTACTCTAAATTACCTGCCTGTTCCCTACAAACATTTGAGTTTTCAGTCTCCAAACTATTCCAATTTTCAGAAGTACCTACAAGATATATTTATTTCTGTATTATCTATTCCAGCAAGTTCCTCGTTATAATTTACCCTTTCTGGCTTAATCAGTAAATAGTAATAATCCTTTAAATTTTTTAAATGTAAACATCTTTTAAATGCAAGCAGAACTCCTACCGCTTGGTAGCAATGAAAGGAAGAGAGCGCTACACAAGCTCTAACTGGTAGTCTGTCATACTTGAACTCAGTGCGGGGGATAACGGAGCCGCCTGAATGCTCTGGGCTCCACAGGGTGCGGTACACTCCACGACAGGTGGCACCAGGCCAGTAACACGCATCCGAGTTTACCCAAACCAGTGGGTGCTCGTCAGGGCTGATGAATGACATGTTTGGTCATAAAAATGCAGAAGGCCACTGCCCTCTAACCTTCTCAAAGGGACGTTGTGCAGTCTTTGCTCTCTGGAATATCTCTGGAACTGCCTCTTTCCCTTTAAAAAATTGTACCTATTTTTTCACATAATTATACGCTTATGCAGACTTTCCTAAAAAGGGGAGTCTTTACATATTAAAAGGATAAATGCTTAGTCATTTCCAAGGTTACTCAGTCCCACTGTTAGCAGACAAATCTTATTTTAGTTTCAAAAAAATATGCCTATATTCAGCCGCCTGCCTGATTACACTTATGAATCAGTCTCCTTGGAGAAACAGATGGTATGGTAAAAAAGAAATTGGACCAGAACACCGAGACCTAAGGTTCCAATTCCATCTTTGCCACTGTGATGGAGGTTGCTAGCGATCTACAAAAACCCATCATCCCTTTCCTCCAGCGACAGAGGTGTAGCTGGGCTGCACGTTCTAGAATCACACTCCCTTGGAACTAGGGTAAGTTCTCCTGACAGATGTGATTTATATTCTTTATTCACTTAAAGCTATCCTGTGACTAAGAATCTTCCAATAAAGCCATTTTTTAAAAGGAGATATAATTCACACCATACAAGTCACCCTTTTAGAGTTTACAGTTCACTGGTTTTTAGTATAGATACAGGTTGTACATTACCTAATTCCAGAATATTTTCATCACCCTAAAAGAAACACTGTATCGATTAACAGTCACTCGTCACTCTCCCCTTTCCTCTGCTTCTGGAAACCTCTAATCTACTTTCTGTCTCTATAGATACGCCTATTCTGGACATTTCATGCGAGTGGAATGATGCAATATGTTTCCTTTTAGGACTAGCTTCCTTCACTTACTATAATGTTTTTAAGGTTCATCCATGGTGTGGCATGTATCAGTATTTCATGCCTTTTATTGTTGAATATTTCATTGTATAGACACACCACATTTTGTTTATTCATTCATCAGTTGACAAATGTTCAGACAGTTTCAAGTTTTTGGATATTATAAAAAATGCTGCTATGAACTTCTGTGCACAAGTTTTTGGGTCAACGTGTTTTCCACTTTTTTGATATATAGCTAAGAGTAGAATTTCTGGGTCCTATGGTAACTCTGTATCAGTGTTAACTAAAACTAAAAAACATTTCCACAGCAGTTGTACCATGGATATTCCCACCAGCAACATATGAGGGTTCCAATTTCTCTACATCCTTACTGTGATAGTTAACTTTATTTGTGATCTTGACTGGGTTCAGGGATGCCCAAATTGCTGGTAAAACATTATTTCTAAGTGTATCTATGAGGACGTTTCTGATGATTTGGTACACTGCATAAAGATCTGTCCTCACCAGTGTAGGTGGGTGTCATCCAACACGTTGAGGGCCTGAATAGAACAGAAAGGCAAAGGAAGGAGGAATTCTCTCTTCTTGCATTGGAACGTCCTTCTTCTGCCCTTGGACATTGGACTTCCTGGTTCTCAGGCCTTCAGATGACAGTACGTACACCAGCAGCCCCCTCAGTTCTCAGGCCTTCGGATTCAAACTGAATTATACCACCAGCTTTCCTTGTTTGCCATCTTGTAGGTGGCAGAACTTGGCTTCCACAACCACGTGAGCCAATTCTTACAATGAGCCTCTCTCTCTGTCTCTCGATGATAGACAGATATATATAGATATATAGATATAGATGATATAGATATAGATATAGGTATAGGTGTAGATATAGATATATAGATATATAGATTTACAATACTTATTTTCTTTTTAATTCTAGATAGCCCGCTGGGTGTGAATGGTATCTCACTAGGGGTTTGATTTGCATTTCCTTAGTGACTAATGTGACGAATGACATTGAGTATCTTTTCATATACTTATTGGTAATTTTCTGTAGAGAAATGACTATTCAAATCTTTCACCCAAGTTTAATTGGGTTGTCTTTTTTATTATTGAGTTGTAAGAGTTTTCTTTATATGTTCTGGACATTATATTCTTATTAGATATAAGATTTGCAGTTTCCCACCCCATTCTGTGGATTATATTTTCACATTTGTGATAGTGTCCTTAGACATACAAAAGTTTTTATTTTTGATGGAGTCCAATTTATCTATTTTTTACTTTGGATGCTTGTGCTTTAGGTGTCATATGTATGTAAGAAACTGTTGCCTAATCAAAATTTACAAAGATATACACCCATGTTTTCTTCTAAGGGTTTTATACTTTTAGCTCTTATATGTAGATCTTTGATCAATTTTAACTTTTGTAAATGGTATGAGGTTGGGGTCCAAATTAATTCTTTTACATGCAGTTATCCAGTTGTTTGAGCACTATTTGTTCAAAATACTATTCTTGCTCCATTTTATTGTACTGGCACCCTTATAGAAAATCAATTGACCAAAGATGTATGTGTTTATTTCTGGACTGTCAATTCTATTCAATCAATCTATATGTCTGGCCTTATGTCGGTACCAAACTATATTGATTACTGTAGGTTTGTAGTAAGTTTTGAAAGAAGGAAGTGTGAGAATAAATTTGTTCTTCTTTTTCAAGATTCTTTTGACTACACTGGGTACCTTGCATTCCCATGTGAATTTTAGGATCACTTTGCCCATTTCTCCAAAAACGGTAGTAAGAATTTTTATAGGGATTGTATTGAATCTGTAGATCAATTTGGGGAGTATTGCCATCTTAACAATATTAAGTCTTCCAATCCATGACCATAGACGTCTTTCCATTTCTTTAATTTCTTTCAACAATGTTTTGTAGTTTTCAGTGTGCCGGTCTTTCATCTCTTTGGTTAAATATATTCCAAAGTATTTCATTCTTTTTGACACTAATGTAAATGGTATTGTTTACTTAATTTCACTTTCAAATTTTTCATTGGTTTAAAATACAACTGATATTTGTATATTGACGTTATATCCTGCAAAGTTGCTGAATTAATTTATTAGCTCTAATAGGCTTATAGGTGGATTTTTTTTATGGTTTTCTATATATGAGATCATGTCATCTGCAGATATAGTTTTCCTTCTTCCTTTCTAATTAGGATGTCTTTTATTTCATTTCCTTGCCTAACTGTCCTGGCTATAATCTCCAGTACAGTGTTGAAGTGTTGAATAGAAATAGCAAGAACAGGCATCTTTGTCTTGTTCCTGATCTTAAGGAGAAAGCTTTCTGTCTTTCACCATTAAATGTGAGATTAGCTATGGGTTCTTCAAAGATGCATTGTTATATCAGGTTGAGGAAGCTCCCTTCTACTCCTACTTTGTTGAATGGCTTTCTTGTTGTTGTTTTGTCATGAAAGGGTGTTGGATTTTGTATAATGCTTTTTCTTCATCTATTGAGATGATCATATAGTTGTTTTTCTTTTTATTTTATTAATATGGTATATTACATTGATTGACTTTCACATGTTGAACCATTCCTGAGGTCAATCCCAGTAGATTATGGTGTATAAACTTTTTTATATGCTGCTGGGTTTGGATTGCTAGTATTTTGTTGAAGCTTTTTTTTCTGTCTATTCATAAGGGATAGTGATCTATAGTTTGCTTTTCTTGATATGTCTTTGTCTGGTTTTGGTATCAGAATAATAAAGGCTTTAAAAGAGAGTTAGGAAGTGGTTTCTTCTCTATTTTTTGGAAGTGCTTGTGAAGGATTTGTGTTAATTTTTCTTTAAATGTTTTTGTTTAGAATTCACTAGAGAAGCCATCTTTGTAGAGGGAAGCTTTTTTATTACTAACTCAATCTCTTTAGTTATTATAGGTTTACTCAGATCTATTTCTTCTTCAGTCAGTTTTCATAGTTTGTGTCTTTCTAGGAATTTGTCCATTTTGTGTAGGTTCTATGATTTATTGTCATACAATTATTTATAGTATTCCCTTATCGCCCTTTTTATTTCTGTAAGGTTAATAGTAATGTTCCCTTTTTCATTGCTGATATAGTAATTTGTGTCTTCTCTCTTTTTTTTCTTGGCCAGTATAGATGAAGTTTTTTCAATCTTGCTGATCTTTTCAAAGAACTCACTTTTGGTTTTGTTGATTTTCTCTACTGTTCCAATAAGGCCTTTTTTTAATGTGTCAAATATCTGATGTCTGCTTTACTCAACTGCTGAAAATTGACATTATAATTCAACTAAACACCTCGACAGTTATAGAATTCCTCTTATTACAGTTATGAGGGGATATAATATTATAGTTTAAAAAGCAGAAACTTGTTCCATTCATTGCCCTGAGAACTTCGGCAAAATAATTAGTCTTTCTGAGCCTCTGTTTCCTCACATATAAAATGCGAATAACAACACAGATATCGGCAAATGTTGCTAGAATTACATAAGGTATACAAAACCCCTCCTGGCCCAGGGCAAGCATTTAGTAGACACCCAAAGAATGCTGATTGTCTACCTGACTGTTAAATTCCACGATGCATATAAATATTCCCCTCCTTTACTCACCCTATACCCATCTTAAAAGCTCAGCACAGCCTGGATCTTCTGTCATGTCTCAGTGCTGCTGACCAAACAAATAACTGTTCCAGGGTAGCAGGTGTCGTCAACACCTGGGCCTGTAGCACAGCCTGCCTTTTTTCCCTTAGTTCTCATAATCAAATTACTTGCAACATGGGGAAACAAAATGGATCTCTAAAGAATATGAATCTCGAAGGGACATAGCCAAGCATCCAGCCCTCATAACATGCTCAATAAACATGTGAAGAATAAATGAAAGCACTAGAGGGGGCTGTAAGCTAAGGGGTTAGTAAAGACTTTCCTTAGCCCAGCTTCCTCTCTAAGTGACTAGAAAGAGGCCATGCTGGTAGAATACGTCACTTAAAGGTTAGTTTAGATGTGTCAGTTAGTTTATTGAGTCAGTCCTCAGCTAAGCAATGAGGTATGTGTGACACAGCTTAAGAGGGTGTGACTGGGAATGTAGGCTGTGTAGAATACAACACAACAGGGTAACGTAAGAGAATGAAAGGTGAGGCAAGATTATTTTGGAAAATTGGAAGAATTAAAGAGATGAGAGTCTACAGGGATATCTTTGCAGTTATAAGATCAAGTAGGGAATGATCTAAGTGTGAAGAAACTTACTGTACAGATTTCTCAGCCAAAGTTTTTCTAGAAGTTGCAAAAAAAAAAATTGCTTAATAGGATATCTTGAAAAATGACACACAGGCAAGTACCCTGCTCTTCAGAAGAGTTTGACAGACTATGAGAAAAAGAATATTCACTGTTTGTATTTCAGTCAAGAAAATCCAATACCAAAACCAAAAAAAAAGAATCCTAATTCTGATTTCTTTCATCTCAGATCCCTTCTACTATGTCAGAAAGTTCCAAGGTAGAACCAACAGGACTAGTGACAGGACACTAGTGCTCAATTATCAGACAAAAACCATCACCAACAAAAACCGTCAACAGATAATTCTACTTGTCTACCCAGTTCTTAACTATGTACCTCTAATGTTAATGAGTTCAGAATGAACAATTATATCTATCAGTTCTCTGAGTGTGGTTTTGAGAAAATAGAATAAAGTAACAGTCATAAAATGAACAGCTGGGAGGAGGAAGCCAGCATGAAAAACAACAGCTGAAAAGGTTCACAGCAACACACACACACACACACACACACACACACACACACACGTACAAATAAGGATCACCCAGTTTCATATATAAAAATTGAGACACTTTTATAGAATATTGGCTGTGAAAAGCTAATAAGGATTAACTGCAACACTTTAAAAGGGACAGATACGAACATTATCTTTAAACTTGGGTTCTATGAAGTAAGTTCATAAATTACATATCACGCTGGCAAAACTTCCCTAACTGATAAGATTATGGTTGGAACATTGCAATTCTCTTTACCAGCTTCTCACCTTCTAAAAAAGAGATCTTTTGGCTTACAGTTTTCTGTTTCAGCTTCCATCTGGGGCTTTGTGTTTTCATACAGGAGAAAAGTGATGAGCGTGAGCGTGAATTTGGATAAAAATTGGTATATCTTTAGGTGCTAAGGTGCAAAAATGTAAATATGATCATGTGTAACAAAAACTTGTGATCGACGTCAGACCAACTCACATGACTGTGATTAGGTTCTTCCCTTCTCTCTCAGAACAGGCATGGCAAAAACATCAGATAACTTAGCGGTGACTTTAATATAGTCTTATGTAGTTTACAAGCTCATGAATTAAAATAGGCAAATAAAAAAAAAGAAAAATGGAAACTTTAAGATGAAAATATTATCCAAACTTCAGTTCCATAGTTTCTTAAAAAGTTAAAGTTCCCACATAACTCAGCAATTTCACTCACCTATTTCTACCTAAGAGAAATGAAAATATATGCACAAAGATTTGTATGCAAGTATTCATCGCAGTATTATTCATAACAATCAAAAACTAGAAATATTCCAAATGTCCATCAACTGGTGACTAGATAAATAAGAAATGGTAAATCCTTACAAGAGAATAGTAATAAGGAAGAAAGAGGAATGAAGCATAGATATATGCTATAACATAGAAGAACTTCAAAACCATTATGTTCAGTGAAAAAAGCCAAATGCAAAAGATCAAGTATTATATGATTCTAGTTATGAAATATTCAGAAAAGTAAAATTTATAGAGACAGAAAGCAGATTAATGTTTGCCTGGGGCCGAAAGTGAGAAAGGAAAGTGAGTGCAAATGGGCACAAGAATCTTTTTGTGGTGTCAGAAATGCTCTAAAATTGGATTATGGTGATGGTTACAAGACTTAGTAAATACAGTAAAAATCACTTAATTGTACACTTAAAATGAATGAATTTTATAGCATGTCAATTATATCTTAATAGAGATGTTTTAAAAAATTGTCCATTAAGGTGATCATGTAACATGCACAGATCTTAAGTGTACAACTCAGTGACTTTTAACATATGTATACACCCATGTAACCAGCACACAGATCAAGATATGAAACTTTGTTAGCTCCCCAGGAAGATTTCTTGTACCCTTTCCTAATCATAATTCACCATCCCTCTCCACAAGGGTGGTTACCACTAATTTTCTCTCTATCATCTTGATTCATTTTGTCTATATTGAAACTTCAGTGTTTCTTTTGCTCAACATAATGTCTGTGAGATTCATCCAAGTTGATGCTATAAGTAGTTCATTCTTTTTTATTGCTGTGGAGTATTCATTGTATAAATATACCACAATTTGTTTATAAAGTCTTCTTTTAAAGAACAGTTAGGGTGTTTCCAGTTGGGGGCTGTTATTATGAATAAAGCTGCCATGAACATTCTTTTAGATGTCTGTTGACATATGCACTCATATTTGTTGGGTACATAGCTAGGAGTAGAAATACTGATTCAAAGAGTAAGCAAATGTTTAGCTTGGGGAGAAACTGCCATAAAATTTTCCAAAGTGGTTAAACAAATTTCCACTCCTACTAGTAATGTCTGATACTTTCAGCTGTCCTACCTCCTCACCAACAGTTGGTAATGTCAATCTTTTTCATTTTAGCCACTGTGCTAAAATTACTTTGTGTGTAGAGGTATCCTGGCATGGCTTTAATTTGCATTTCCTTGATTAAGAATGAAACTGAACGCATTTTTATATACTTACTGGACATTTGGATTTCTTCTTCAGTGAAGTGCCTGTTCTAGGTTTTTGTCCATTTTTAATAGGTTATCTGTCTTTTTCTTATTGCTTTATAAAAATTCTTTATTCTGTATATAAATCTTTTGTCAGATATATGTATTACAAATACTGTTCCCCAATCTGTGGCTTGCCTTTTCTCTCTCTAAATGGTGCCATTGATATACAAAAGTCCATAATATTAATGAAGTCCAATTTATTATTATTTTCTATCATAGTTAGAGTTTTTTATGTCCTGTTTAAGAAATGTTTGCCTATGCCAAGGTAATGAAAATATTCTCCTATGGTTTCTCCTAGAAGCTTTATAGCATTTCCTTTCACAGTTGAAACTTCATTCACTGATCAAGTTAACTTTTGTATATGGACTTGGAGTCACAGTTCACTTATTTTCCCATAAAGAAACCCACTTGATACAGCACTGTTCATTGATAAGCCCACTCTTTCCACAGGACTGCAGTGGCATCGTGGCCACAAGTTAGGTGACTATATTACACATGAGTCTGTTTCTGGACTCTGTTGTGTTCCATTATTCCACTTTATCCTTGGGAAATGCTACTGTCTTAATTACTGGACTATGAGAGTAATCTTGAGCGAGGGAACTTTTTTTTTTAAATTCAAGTTTATTGGGGTGACAATTGTTAGTAAAGTTACATAGATTTCAGGTGTACAATTCTGTGATACATCATCTATATCTCACATTGTGTGTTCACCACCCAGAGTCAGTTCTCTCTCCATCACCATATATTAGACCCCGTTAACCCTCTTCTAGAGTCCACCACCCCCTTACCCTGTGGTAACCCCTAAACTATTGTCTACGTTTATGAGTTTTTGTTGAGTTAGGGAACATTTTAATGTACAATTTGTTGTAGAATTTTGTGAGCAGTTCTTGTAAGAGAAACAAATGCCAAAAATGCCAAAATTGAACTCTTTAAAGTCTTATATGTCATCATACATCTATTTTGAAGAAGATAAATTCCTTAATCAGTAAAATCAAAACCAAATAGCTTTCATCACATAAGGTTTACAAGCAGGAGCCTGTTGAACTCCAGAACGAAAATGCCTTACCTGAGTAAGGTAAATGGTATCTTTGAAAGCGCGTAATGGATCTGTGCTTTGCGGGAGTTTGAAATGAAGTCCAGCCTGAAGAAGCATTTGATCGTTACCATTTTCATGATGTTGTCGATGAAGTGAAAATCTGCTTTTGTAAAACCAGTCCTCTTTGGTTGAAACCTTTTGAAAAAGAATAAGAGGCACAAATGGAGAACTTAGGAGTAAAACTACGTTTCTACACATTTCTGACAAACTTGAAAAGTATTCTACACACTGGAAAATAGCTCAAGGTTTGTTCTGAGACTCTAACTTCACAGATGTTTTTGCCATCATATTTGTTATTGGTGAAAGACAAGCCTTTGGCAAAATTGAATCACAAAACCAGGATTTGGCAACTGTATTCTCCCTTATTCAAACCTAAAAAGTTACATTTTGATATTTCCATCAAAAGTCTTGTCTTATTAAAATATTATTCTTTTTATAAACATTAGTTAAGTGTATTTTAAACATCATTTTGTCTACTTAAGTAAATAAATTTTAAAAACTGAATAACAGACTGAAATCAACAGTCTGTTAAAATTGTCAATTCTTTAACAGAAATAAAATATCACTATTAAGATAGTAAATAAATGCTTTCACACTTGCTCATTTGTTTCTCAGTGATTATTAACATATTTGATATACACATGTTTAATTTTGATATAATTGAAGACACAAACCAAACCATGATACTTTTTTTCTCCTAATAATAAATCTTTCTTGTTTAAACCAGGTACAATTTACAGGATCTTTCATTCCTTTGACAAGTTATAATCAGGTCAAATTAAAAAATAAACACCACACACATGTAGTAGTATGCTTTTTACAGAAAAAAAAAAGGCAATAATTCTGACTTCTAGGCCTAAGATTTAATGTACTATTGGCAGTTGAGCAACATATAGGACAACGGCTGTCTACAACTGAAAGCGTCAGAGTTTTAATCCAAGTTACACATAACCCACCCTCAAAAAACCTTAAAAATCAAAAAGCTTAATCCCTCTTCGTAAAATATGACTTATAATTCCCAGTAATGATGCTATGCACAGACCAATCACTTTAAAAGGGAAAATTATTCCTTAGAAATTTATTATACCAAATATAAGTAATGTACATCAGCCATATTTAATGTGGGAAGTTTTTCCAAGTTATATCTATTTTTTAAAACTGTTACCACAAGTATAGAGAACACTAAATACTATTATTTATTTAAAACAGAGGTATTAGTCTTTACAGTCTGTACACATCTGAGATGCATATACCTTTAACAATAATCTTCCTTTCTTTCTACGCATCCTCCTTTTTAAAGTCTGAAACACATCTGTGAACCTCTTCACCCTCGCTCTGATCAGTCATAATTTGAATGTACCCAGTAATCAGTTAACTTGATCTTCTGTTACTGGGACAATTTCTATCTTCTGATAGCTATGGTTTGGGAGTCTTATAAATTTCAGCTGTAACAATGTTACTGGAAGGAATTAGAAAGCTCCAGCTAAGGTTCTGATTGCTTTAAGAATATTAACTTATTTAATCCTTATAAAAACCATTTGAGTAGGCACTATTATTATCCTATTTTACAGATGAGAAAACCAGGCACAGAAAGGTTAAATAATTTTCTCAAGATCCAAAGCTAATTTGTGAAGTCTAACTCCAGCCTCTAGTTCTTTAAACCTAGATGCATCTGAAGAAAATAAAAGTATCATACAAATCATATGGCGAGAATGGCTCCATGAATAGTAACAATAGCTTGTAATTTCTGGTCTCTCACTATGAGTCAAGAATGGTGCTAAGTGCTTCAATCTATAAATTAACTTTATCTTTACACACAACCACATGCACACATGCATATCTGCATGGGTACACACACACACACACACACACACACACACACACACACTCACACACATTCCTAAAAGGCATTTACTACTATCAACCCCAGCTTACAGATAAGGACACTGAAATTCAAAAAGATTAAATAATTTGTCCCAGGCAATATAGCTAGGGTGAGGCAGTTCTAGGATTCAAATCTAGATCTGTTTATTCCAAAGCCCAAGCTTTTAATTACTGTGCAATATTGATAATTGCCTGTTGAAAATATGATTAGTTTAAAAAGAAGTAATGTATCCCAAACTAGAGAGAGACATTTTAATATTTTTGTTTAATATACAAGAAAAGCTCTAAATAAAAGAGCCAAATTTCCATGTAAAGTTATTCTTTTGGTTCCTTTTATTTTTCCAATTACTTATTCAAATCTTCAACTAAGCATTGTAGCTTGAAAAGAGGCAATGACTAAATAAAGGTTTTATAATCAACATAATAACTACTCTTCACCTTTCCCTATTTGAAAATATAGTGTTTAGTATCTTTGAACATCATCAGGCATTTCACAAAAACATGGTGACTTCATTATTTTCAGGAGGTGAATAGAAATGCTTATAGATTCAAGAAAAAGGTTTAGCAATTTCTAAAATGCATCTTTCTGAAATATAGTGAAAAGAAGGTTATCAGCTCTGGAGTCTGATAATAAGTTTGAATCCAGATATGTTACTTACTATCTAAGGACATAGATGGAACCCTCACTCTCTAGTGCCTTGGTTTCCTCCCGGTCCTTAGTCAAAGTGGAGAGAGAAGGATTGTTGGTAAATAAAACAATGGGTAACTGGAACAGATAATCTGCTCAGTAAATATTTTTGCTTCTTTCATTTTTTACTTCCCATTTTCAACACCTGTTTCTACCTGAGTCATGACACTGAACTCCATCCTCCTTCATTTTGAAATAACTGTATTGCCAAAAGATCAGAACTGCAATATAGGAATAATAAAAAGCGAAAGGTAAAACTAAGCTCATGACATTACTTATTAAAGTTAAAAAAATACAATATAACTTTGATGTAATTGAAGCAAATATAATTGTGTTCGGGTGGTGAAATTGAGGAAGATTTTGAAATTGTCTTAAAACTTTTTTGTGGTTACTTTACGCAAGAGATGGGGGAGGGAACAAGAACTACATGATCATTTCAGTAGATGAAGAAAAAGCATTTGACAAAATCCAACACCCTTTCATGATACAAACACTGAATAAACTAGTAACAAAACAGAACTTCCTCAACCTAATAAAGGGCATCTATGAGAAATCTATAGTTAACATCACATTAAATGGTAAAAGGCTGAAAGCTTTCTCCCTAAGAAAAGGAATGGGACAATATGTCTGTTCTCACCACTTCTACATTGTACTGGAAGTCCTAGCCAGAGCAATTAAGCAAGAAAAGTAAATAAAAGGCATCTAGATTGGAAAGGAAGAAATACAACTACCTCCATCTGCAGATGACATGCTCTTTTACATAGAAAACCCTTAAAAATTCACAAAACTATTAGAGCTAATAAATGAGTTATGTAAGGTTGCAGAATGTAAGTTCAATATACAAAAATCAATTATATCTTTAAATACTAGTAATGATCAATCTGAAAATAAAATTAAGAAAATAATTTCATTTACAATAGCACCAAAAAAAATAAAATGTTTAGAAATAAATTTAATGAAAAAAGTACAAGAATTGTACAGTAAAAACTACAAAATGGTGCTGAAAGAAATTAAAGACATCACAAGTTCATTGATCAGAGTACTTAATATTGTTAAGATGGCAATACCTTGCAAACTGATCTACAGATTCAACACAATCCCTATCAAAATCCCAGATGGCTTTTTTTTTGCAGAAACTGGCAAGTGATCCAGAAATTCATATGGAAATGCAAGGCATCCAGAACAGTCAAAACAATCTTGAAAAGAAGAACAAAGTTGGTGGACTCACACTTCCTGCTTTTAAAACTTACGAAAAGCTACAGTGTTCATGACAGTGTATACTGGCATAAAATAGACATACAGATCAATGGAACAGAATTGAGAATCTGGAAATAAATCTTAACATTTATGGTCAATTAATTTTTTACAAAGGGGTCAAGAGAATTCAATGGTGGAAAGAATGATGTTTTCAATAAATCGTGTTGGGACAATTGGCTATCCACATACAAAAGAATGAACCTGGACATCTACCTCACACCATACAGAATAATTAACTCAAAATAGATCACAGACCTAAATTTAAGAGCTAAAACTAGAATACTACACTGGAGTAAACTTTTGTGATCTAGGGAGGCAATGGTTTCTTAGATATAACACCAAAAACAGAGAGATAAAAGAGAAGATTGATAAGAAGGACTTTATCAAAATTAAAAATGTTTGTGCTTTCAATAATATCGTCAAGTAAAAAGAGAACCCACAAATTGGGGGAAATATTTGCAAATCATATATCTGATAAAGAGCATATCCAGACTATACATAATCTTACCACTCAATAATAAAAAGACTAATAACCCAACTAAAAAATGAGCAAAAGATTTGACTAGACATTTCTCTAAGGAAGATATACAAGTGGTCAATAAGCACATGAAAGCATGCTCAACATGATTAGCCACCAAAGAAATGCAAATTTCCTGTAAATGTAAATGTCCAGGGAAATGTAAAAAATAACAAAAATGGGAAATAATAAGTGTTGGCAAGAATTTGGAGAAATTAGAACCTTCATCTATTGCTAATGGGAAAGTAACATGGTACAGCCACTATGGAAAACAGTTTGGTAGTTCCTTGAAATGTTAAACATAGAGTTATCATATGACTTAGCAATTCTACTCCTGAATATAAACTTAATAGAATTAAAAACATATATTCACACAAAAACAGATATACAAATGTTCACAGCAGCATTATTCATAACAGCCAAAAAGTGGGAATAACACATATGTACATCAAATGATGAATGGACAAACAAAATGTGGTATATCCATACAATGGAATATTATTCAGCAATAAAAAAAAGTGATATACTAATAGATGATACAACATGGATGAACCTTGAAACTATTATGCTGAATGAAAGAAGCCAAGCTCAAATGATCATGTGTTATGATTCCAATTATATGAAATGTGCAAAACAGGAAAATATATAGACATGCAAAGCAGATTAGTGGCATCTACATCTGGGGTGGGAGGGACAGAGAGAGTGGGAAGTAACTACCAATGGATACAGAGTTTCTTTGGGGTAATGAAAATGTTTAAAATTAGATCATGTTGATGGCTGCACAACTCTGGGAATATACTGAAAACCATTAAACAGTACACATTAAACGAGTGTGTTGTATGGTCAGTGAATTATATCTCACTAAAGTTATTTTAAAAAGAACACACACAGCTCTAAAACTGAATCCGTCTATGAAATTGAATCTTCGAGAACAGAGAAAATGAAATGACATACTGAAAATCAAATATACCAACATGAAGAAAAAGGAGGAGGAAAAGGAAGAGAAAAGAAATGATATGAAATGATAACATTAGACAAAGATTTATTTTCACATTCATTTCTCTTACTGTAGCAAACTATTCAGTTCTGAATATCTGTAAATGATTTAAAACAAAAAAAAAGTTGCAGGATATACAGAAAGTAGCAAGTCAGAGTTATTTTCATTGTATGATAGTAGATCAGGCTTAAGGAACCACTGACTCCTATTTAATTTTTAAATGCTCCTGAAGGAACATATTTAAAAGCAATATAGAAAAGTTATAATATAATCTCCAAAATGATGACTACAAGAGTTTAGCTCCCCAAAGTTTAAAGAAAAAAAAAGTTCTCTTCTATCATCTTCTTCCTAAACTTTCATTTAAATAAGATTTCATTTGACTTTCTGAACCACTGTTGAGGAAATGACATATGCCAATACCCCACCATTCTAAATCACTGACTAATCAAAGATGGCTTACCTTTTCTAATGTACTGAAGGAAGGCCAGGACTGATATCCATATTCTGATGCAAATCGAGCTTTTGGGAAAATGGTCCAATCCCAGCAATCACTGATATAGTCATAAAAATGTATGTCACCAAACTTCGTGTTGTATGGATTGGCAGAGAGCCAGCCTTCTGCAATGGATTCAGCCCCATTTGTAGGACTAGATGTGATAAAAGGACGAGTCTTGTCTTCCTGAGTTCAGAAATAAAATGGTTTGAAGGATAATATTTTCACCCAGTAAAGTACAGATCACTTACTTCTTCAAAAATACTATCAAGTCACAGAAATGCCAAGTAGCTGGTAGAAAAATCATAGAACCACTTACCTTCTTCCATATTCAACAACCACCAGCACTTTTCTTCTATTTGCCAATCCTTCACATCCTTTCATAAAAATCCTTTCATTAAAAAAAACACTTAGCTTATTCCTCACAGCAGCTGTTCCTAATCTTTTTTGATCATGTCTTACTTAGACCTTACCGTCTACCATCACGAACAGTGCACAGTTTAGTGCAAAATATCTCAACTTTGACACTATTTACATTTTGGGCCTGAAAATTTTTTGTTTTATGTGTATATGTTGGGTGTTGAGGGGTGCCCTATGCATTCTAGGATGTTTAACAGCATTCCTGGCCCCTACCCACTAGATAACAATAGTGCCCCCCCCCAAAAAAATACATCAACAGACATTGCCAAATGTCTTCTTGTTCCCTGGGAACAAAATCACCTCCACTTGGGAAACACTGGTCTAGTGGTTAAAAATAGAGGCTACTGAGTTAGATGGACCTAAGTTTAAATCCCAAATCAGAAACTTTTTGTCTTTGGACAGGTCTAAGCCTCAGTAGCCTTATCTGTAAAATGGGGATAACAGTACCTCCTCCATAGGGCTACTGTAAATGGTAAGGAATTCTTGTGTGGAAGAGGTGGCTAAGTGTCCACCAAAATTCATGTCCCATTTCCATAATACAGAGCTGACCCAAAGAAGTGGCTTCCTAGCTTTTTTGCATCTGTATGGGGACAGGTACCCTCATTTTCAACCTCTTCCCCCATTTGCAGGTGAGGGCCTAGGAGATGGTAGAACTGGGAGACAGAAGAAGCCTAGGTCTCTGAAAGGAGGAGCTCTGCTTATCCATCAGGAGCAGCCATTTTGTAGTGTTTGTGAGTAAGAAAGAAACTTTTATTATGTAAACCACTGCAACTCATGGTTTATTTGTTAGAGCGGCTAGCATATAAGTACTTACTGTAGTGCCTAACACATGGGTAAAGCTCAAAATGCTTTAGGTATTATCTTATCAGTAAATAAACTCACTTCCTATTTCACTGAGAAGAAGCATTCATTTAGCAAGTATTTGCCAAGTGTTTATTGTGTCAGGCATTTTACCGCACTGTAAAAATACAGAGGGAGAAAACCTATGATGTTGTCAACTATTAACACATCAAATCTCTTTGGGGCACTGACTATGTACCAAACATGCAGTTCTTTCTATGTACTAGAGGTTAAGCACGGAACAAGACAGACATTCTGACTGACCTCTTAGCAGAGTAGATTGAAATCTAGTGGTGAAACCCGATGCTGAACAAGTGTGATAAGTGTGATGAATGTTTTGAAGGAAAAGCACAAGGCTCACTGGAAATATAAAACATTTATATAAGTAGAAGGCCAGTAATGCCTCCCTGGAAAATAGATTATCAGAAAATAATTTTCTCAACTTTTCTTCATTAGTCTCACTTTTTAGGGTATATATGCTACATCCATTTTTTTCTTGTTGCTCTTCTGTCGGAGAGAAAAAAAGTCTTTTATTTTCCTTTACCAGCCTTTCTGTCTCCTGGTCATCTGATTTTACTCTGGAATTATTATCCTCTACTCTTATTTACTCTGCCTTATTTCTTCAGCCTCTTCCTCAAACTCTTCCAAATAACAGAAGAGGAGAGAACACTTCCAAACTCATTATATGAGGCCATCATTACCCTGATGCTGAAACCAGAGAAGGACACCATAAAAAAGAAAATTACAATCCAATGTTTATGATAAACATAAATGCAAAAATCCTCAACAAAATATTAGCACACCAAATTCTAAACTACATTAAAAGGATCACACATCATTATCAATTGGGATTTATTTCAGGGATGCAAGGATGATTCAATATCCACAAATCAATTAATATGATATACCACATGAACGAAATGAAGGATAAAAATCATATGATGATGTCAAAAGATGCAGAGAAAGCACTTGACAAAATTCAACATCCATTTATGATAAAAATTCTCAACAAAGTAGGTATGGAGGGAATGTACCTCAACATAATAAAGGCCACATATGACAAGCCCACAACTAACATCATACTCAACAGTAAACAGCTCAAAGCTTTCCCTCTGATGTCAGAAACAAGACAAGGATGTCCACTCTCACTACTTTATTCAACATAGTATTGCAAGTCCTAGCCAGAGCAATTAGGTAAGAAAAAGAAATAAAACTGTTATAATTAATAAACAAATTCAGTCAAGTTGCAGGATACAAAATCAATATACAGGAACCTGTTGCATTCCTATAACTGAATAATGAACTATCAGAAAGAGAAATTAAGAAAACAATCCCATTTATAATTGTATCAAAAAGAATAAAACATGTAAGAATAAATTTAACCAAAGAGTTGAAAGACCTGTATACTAAAATCTGTAAGACATTGAAACAGACATTGAAGAAGACACAAATAAATGAAAAGATATTCCATACTCAAGGACTGGAAGAATTAATATTGTTAAAAGGACCATACTAGCCAAAGCAATCTACTGATTCAATTCAATCCCTACCAAAATTCCAATAGTATTTTTCACAAAAATAGAGTGAACAATACAAAAATTTGTATGGAACCACAAAAGACCCTGAATAACCAAAGCAATCTTGAGACAGAAGAACAAAGCTGGAGGCATCACACTCCCTGACTTCAAACTGTATTACAAAGCTATTGTATAGAGAACCCAGGAATAAACCCACACATGTATGTCAATTAATTTATGGCAAAGGAGCCAAGCCAAAAGGACAATCTCTTTACTAAATGGTCTTGGAAAAACTAGACAGCCATATGCAAAATAATGAAACTGGACTACTACCTTATACTACACACAAATATTAACTCAAAATGAATTAAAGGTAAGACCTGAAACCATAATACTCCTAAAAGAAAACATAGATGGTAAACTCCTTGACATCCTCTTGGCAATGATTTTTTGGATTTGACAACAAAAACAAAGGCAACAAAAGCAAAAATAAACAAATGGGACTGCATCAAACTAAAAAGCTTCTGCATAGCAAAGGAAACCATCAACAAAATGAAAAGGCCAGCTACTGAATGGGAGAAAATATTTGCAAATCCTATATCTGATAAGGGGTTAATATCTAAAGTACATAAAGAATTCATACAACTCAATAGCAAAATAACAAACAATCCGATTAAAAAATGGGCAGAGGACCTGACCAGACATTTTTCAAAAGACATGTCTCCAACATGTCACACTCCAACACACACACTCCAACAAGTAGATGAAAGGTGCTCAATGTCACTAATCATTAGTGAAATACAAATCAAAACTACAATGAGACATCACCTCACATATGTTAGAATGGTTATTATCAAAAAGACAAGAGATAATAAATGCTTGTCTTGTATTACCAAGGCAAGGATGTGGAGAAAAGGGAACACTTGTGCACTGTTGGTAGGAATGGAAGTTGGTGCAGCCACTATGGAAAACAGTATGCAGGTCCTCAAAAAATTAATAATAGAACTATCATATGATCCAGCAATCCCACTTTTGGGTATTTACCCAAAGAAAACAAAACACTAACTCAAAAAGATATATGCACTCCCACGTTCCTTACAGTATTATTTACAATAGCCAAGATATGGAATCAACCTAAATATCTATCAATGGATAAAGAAAATGTGATTATACACACACACACACACACACACTGGAATATTGTTCTGCCATAAAATAGAATAAAATCTTGCCATTTGTGACATGGATGGATCTTGAGGGCATTATGCTAAGTGAAATAAGTCAGAAAGAAAAAGGCAAATACCATATGCTTTCACTTACATGTGTAATCTTAAAACAAAATAAAACAAAACAAAAAAACAAGCACATAGATACAGAAAACAGTTTGGTGGTCACCAGAGGTGAGGGGTGGGAGGTAGATGGAATGGGTGAAGGGAGTAAAAGAAAAAAAGAGTCTCTAGTGCTCTCTTATGAAAAGAAAAAAGAAAAGAAAAATACCTACAGCACAGTTGAGTCATCTGTGTTTTTTCTCCTCCCTGTCTATGGGAATCTTCTGGTTGGTGTATTTGCTTCCACGGGTAGCTACAGACATCCACAATGGACACACAAGCAAATGAAAACACACACACACACACACACACACACACGCACACACATGCACATGCACACACACAATGCACACACGCACATGCACACACAGGAAAGGAAGTGACTTCCACACCCAAACATTCCTTGCACCGACAATCCTGGCGTCTCAACCTGCACAGCTGCTCCCAGCTAACATACTCTAAATGAAAACATGTCTACTTACACTGAAACTTAAATTCTAGATGAAATGCTATGTTCCTAAAAAACATAAATATCCATAGTTCCAAGAAGTTGTAAACCCAAATTTGACAATAAATATAGGAGAAATTAAATACATGGGGTGGGGGTGGGGGAATGTATGTCCATCAAAAAGGCACTGGGCCCAGAGTGTTTTATGGGTAAATTTGTCTCAATAAGATCAATACTCTCTATTTTATTTAAATTGTTCATAGACATTTTTTTTAAAAGCCTCCAAATTCATTCTCTGAGGTGAGCTCAAACACATACACACATACCAAATGATACAAGCTGGGTTCTCTAGGCCAAATCTGTCTTGCCAATACATACATTTAGAGGGTATTTTTTAAATTCTAAATATGTTATGAGCTCCAACATCCAATCTCCTATTACCACAGTCCCGTCTTCTCTCTTTGTGAGCCTCATCTACTCTACTTTACTCAATTTTTTAAAACAAATTTGGCTCTTCTAAGTATTTGAGTTTATAATTCTTACTATAGACCAATTTCCCTTATGAATATGAATTTTTTAATTCTAACTAAAATATTAACAAATCAAATCTAGTATTGAGTAAAAAAAGGAAAGTATTGTTAACTATATAAAGCTTATACAAGGACCAGGTTGTCATTAGCAAATTAATTCAAATAATTCACTATCTTAATATGTTAAAAAAAAGAAGAAGAAAAGGAAAAGAAGTGGCATATGAATCATCTAACGTAAATATTCTCAACCTTTGGGGATCCATGGATGGGCTCCAAAGTATCTGTGACAAGCTGCAATTATAAGCGCAATATTGATGTATGCGGGGTGAGTTCCACAGATACGTTAATTTTTAAAGAAATTCCCAACTCTTGAATCCTTTCACATGCTGCACCATTTCAATGGACTGCTCTGCATTAAAACGATATTGTTAAAGGTTGTCCTAAAAAGGGGCCATAAAAATATACTATATCAATATTCAAACTGATCCATCTCTACAAGAGGTTCTTAAATTCTACTGCATTAAAAACCATTACTTACGGCCAAGACGACCTTACGGATGTTCTTCACATACAATTTCACATAATCTTTGATGTAGGTACCCATGTGACTGAAGTCTATGTGATACCAATTCATCATCAGAGCTGCTTCATTTTCATTATTTCCACTCCATGTAATGATGGAGGGATGAGATTTCAGTCTCCTGACCTAAAATTTAAGAAAACACAAAATAATTTTCAAATGCTCAACATAAAAAACCTCAGAGCTATAGTTATTCATAAAATTATAGCCATTGAACTTCTGCACATAAATTCTTATGTGCCAGAAAACCCATTAGAAAATGGCTTTACTTGTGGGAATCCATTGCAAGAAATCTCTGAGATTCTCTTTATCTAGATTGTATAAACGCCAATAAGATAGGGCTCCTCTTCTCTGCTATATCAAAACTGAAGAAACTATAATCCTTTTCATTAAACAAGAAAAATAAATCAACCTTATCATTATCTGACTCGCCAGAACAAGGTTTTAAGAAATACAGAAGGCAGGCGACATTGCATTACATAACAGGGGTTAGTTTCAAAGAGCAAGTTGGAGTTTTGTGTCATGACACAAATGACGCAGAACAAACACTGCAGCTGAAAAAGGTGTCAAGTTTCCCATGCAGTCTCCATCAAGGTCAAAAACCATATGGATAACTGGAGAGGGTTTTACAAAGCACGTGAGCACCAGATACTCAAGGAATTAAAGACAATGTAGGGAATAGTCTAAAGGAAAAAAGATTAGGGCATCAAGGTGATGTCTCCTGAAATAACTATGAAAGCCACATCCTGAGAAATCAACTAAGGCTAAATAAGTAACTGAATATATCTAAACATAGAAGAAGAAATTAGAGAATCTATTGAAAACCCTGCTGGCCTTAAGAATTGAGGTCTGCAGGAAGTGGGCTCACTGTGGGCCAGGCGCTATATAAAGGTGAAGGATCCAGTTCTTCTGACACACTGGGAGACGTACCCCAGGAGAGAGGGCAATTAAATCTTTTTGAGGACAACAGGGTGAATCAACTGGTCAAGAGAAATTCTTTGGGAACATGTTTTAGCAATATAACCTCACTGGTGTTTACAACTAATCTTTCACTGTCATGGATGTTACAGTGATGGATCCTAGCTGATGTTCTCACTGTGGTCTCATTCAAGAGGGTAATTCCTACATGACACAGAGATGCATTAAGGATGGATTAAAGAGATACATCTCATTTTTTAAAATGAACAACTTGTGTTTTTCCAAACCATCCTTATAAACAGTATTTCCTTTATTTGCCTCTACATATGCCAAGGTAAGTGAGGGCTGCTACCAATGGTGACGGCGAAGTTTACGGTGCTGATAGAAACACAAATACAACACTGAAGAAGCAAAAAGCTTCAGTGACTCTGTGGCACCCTCCAAACTGACCTAGAATTTTATGGTAAGCTTTACTTTAAAATGTTAACAAATTCTGCATAAAAAGTTCTCCACTTTAATAATATATAGAAGAATTGAAGGCACATAGGTATCACATTTTAATTATTTGTATGAAAGAAAATTAAAAATAAAACTGAAATGTTTGCAACCTACATAATTATAATTATTCCTTTAAAAGTTATTCATTCATCCATCCATCTATCTACCTGATGAATAATTCAGCCAGGGAGTGGGGATATGGAGGGGACCAAACCCAAGCCTCGGGGAGATTGTAGTCTTGCAGGGACAACAAAACTTGAAAAAGAAGTTCAAAGTATGATGTGTGTTACAACGGCAAACAACCTCATCTAGACTTGCAGATTTAGACAGGTTTTTCCCAGAGAAAGTTATGGTCAAGGTAAGAGGGGCCAAAACAGAAAGAGTGAGGTGGTCCACGAGGGAGGGTGACGGGGATGGCATACCAGGGCACACAGCTTGATGAGGTGCAGGGGTAGGCAGAGACAGGACAGGGCCTGTGAGGATCTCCATCTGGAGGGCTTTGAGCAAGGGATGATTTAATTTGTACTTTTTAAACCTTTTTTTTTTTAAAATAAAACACAGATGAGAAAAACAGATTATGGCACAGTAAATTATTATAAAGCAATCACCCTGTAACTACCACCCAGACCAAGAAAGAAAACTTTATCAACCACCTCAGAAGCTTTCATGCGACCCTTCTCGAGCACAGTCCCTTCCTCCTTCCAAAGTAACTGCAACCTTGAGTATTATAGTAACCACGTCCTTGCATTTATTTTGTTTTTTTCATCCAAATATATGTATCCACAAACACTACAATTATGAACTCATGCATTGAACACACTTGATAGATTTCAATCCATTGATATTCTTATCCTTATTGAACTTCAAATTGCCCCATTTTGGTTGGTCAGTGTCTATCAAAGTTCTTTTGACACATCTTTGATAGCTTCCTTGTTATTCGTGTGCCAAAATATTCCAGGATCATCTAGCATGTTTCCTGTCCCACACCTGGAATCAGCCATTTCTCTAAGAACCCCTTCTCTTAACGGAAAAGATTATCTCAATATAAGGATGCTCAGTATTACTAGGTTATTCATTGTTTCTAGGCCTTTTCAGTGGACAGAGCTAGGATATACTAACTTCCTTGTATTTATAGATCTATACACATAAATATGTGTATATATGTGGAATGCAAAAGACAGGAGTCAAGAAGCACTTTAAAATTTTGACCTGAGAAATTCAAAGGCTGGCATTGCCATTTATTGAAAACTGCAGGGAAAGGAAGTTTGGAGAAGGTCATGTAAGTTTGGTTTGGACATGTTATATTTGGGATGCCTAGCACACCTCTAAGGAGAGGCACCGAGTTGGCAGCTGGATATCAGAACCAGGAATTCAGCAGAGCAGTCAGGGCCAGAGATAAATGTGAAAGTTGTACACGTGGTGGTAAAGCCGTGAAGCTGGATGGAACAGACATTCAACAAAAGGCAAAAACGAAAATGTGTTTTCCTCCTTCTCGGAATGGCAATAACGCACCTGGTAAGCCACTTCCGCTCTCACGGAATCCATGAAGTCCCGATCAGTTGGATAAAGGGCACAGGCAAACATAAAATCCTGCCATACCTAGCAAATTAGATAAAAGGTAAAAGCGTTTCCGTAGATTTTATTACACAGAAAGAAAATCTTCACTCTGAACTGTGGGGATTATCTTCCACGCAAAAGAAAAATCAAGTTAGTGTGATGAGTGTGATCATTTGAGCACTGCTATGCACGGGGAGAGGCACTCACGGTCCCCGGGACTTTCCAGACCTGCACAAAACTGTAGGGACACCTGAGAAGAGAAAAAATGTTAGGCAGGCAGAAAAGAAAGAGAAGAACGGAGAATTCAAATAAAGAAATAGTAAGCATGCTGAGGGTAATGTGGGATTCAAAAAGAAGCTCCCCCGTCCCCTCCCAGTCCCGCCTCACTCCTAATTCACTCTAATTTTCACTGGGAATTTCGTACGGAAAGATGGACCAGACTCTAAGGAAACATATGTTGTTTATAAAGGAATTAACTTTTCGTGGCCCAAAATTACAACATGGACATTTTCATACTGAAACCACATCAGTTCATTCCCAGGGACGCTGTCATAAGGCAACAGCTAAGAGCACGGGTCCCAAATCAGTTGGCCTGAGTGGGAACCTTGATTCTACCACAGCCCCACTGTGTGACTGTGGGTGAGTTACTTAACCGCTGCATGTGTCAGTTTCCTTACCCATACAAAGGGGACATAGGACAACAGTCACCACCTCAGAGAATGGGCACGAAGATGACATAAAATAACAGATGCACAACACTGAGAGCCATGCCTGGCACTCAGTGAATATTAGAGAATATTGTCACATCATCCTGTCCCTCAGCATTATCAATATTATTATAACTACTACTCTTCTATGGAACGCTTTATATTTCAGAACTGTAATATACTAGAACGAAAAAAATATATTTCCTTTACTTAACCCTCACCAGCACAAAATATGTTGGGAGTAGCTAATAAAAACATGAAGCACACTTTCCCTTTATTTAATTTTATTATTTTTCTTCTCTCTAGGTCTTGTTAGCTCTCCTTAAAGTTAAAAGTTTTGAATATTTTCTTTTTTATGCATACTCTCACATTACAAAGAAAATTACAGGGAAAAACAGATATACAGTTAGATGTAACTAATATAATGTCTCTCATTACAAAATAATTAAATAATTATGATCTTTGCTATCAACTATAGCTGTGGGTTTGCAAGATGCCATTTATTCCTTTGCAACAAAAATGGGCTCTGAAAAAAAGAAGGAATGAGCAATAGCACCCACTCAGAACACTGGAGGTCAAACTAAGGATATAGTAATGTATCAAGAAATAAACTGCTGTCAACTACTCACCATTATTCCTAAGTCATCACAGAGTTCATAGAATTCATCCTGCTCATAAATTCCTCCTCCCCACACCCGGAGAGTATTCATGTTAGCATCCACCACAGATTGCAAAAGGAGCCGTAGCCTATAGGAAACAATTTTAAAACAAATGCTAATTTGAAATTTTGGGGTGTTAAAAAAAGACTTAAAAAGCACACTGATAAACACATTTCAAACCTCTGTTAGAAAAAACACATTTTAAAATTATGATGGTTTGGATATAATGCTAAGTGAAGAAAGTGAGTCAAAATTATACATACATTAACTGTAAGCACATAAAATAAACCTAGAAAAATTATGGGTGATATGTTTTCTCTGCTTTCTAAATTTTCAGCAATGTTATTATACTATTTTTAAAACCAAACTTTTGTCTTAAAGTTATTCCTATAGAAAAATAATTATAACCCTTGAAAAGTATGCGTGAATGTTATATAACCATTTCGAGCTACAAGACAAAAATCAGCGTTTCAATATTAGTACCGAGCTCACTCTTATCTCCCTTTTTACAATTCCATCAGTTCAGAACTTCTTTCTTCAGGAAATTTCCTTTCTGTGTTTCCAATTCCTGTTCACATTACCCTCAGGAAAGTCTAGAAATTTACAGCCACTTTGAGAGCATGTACCCGCCATCTCCAGACCAGCACCCAGAAAGGAACAAGAAAGACCAATAACAGGCTGGCCGGGACCCAGGGCATATTCTCAGCACGGGCACCCATGGGCGGGTTCACCAATTGGCCCAGCTGTGCTGAACAGCCGCCACCAAAACCAGCCAGCAGAAGAGTGAAGCATTTAAAAGGAAGACAGACAGCAAATTATCTGTGTCTATGTCTGGAGAACAACCTCATTTCATATGAAATTCCAAACAATATATACATTTTAAACTACAAGGAAATTACTACCAGTTTTGGCAAAATTAGAGTTTAGTTACCAACCACATCTACATTCTAAACACTAAATAACATACTACAAGGCATAGTTATACATGCATTTGTAAATAAGTTAAATGTGTTTATTTTCACTTCACAAAGTTTATCTTCACTATCACAAAGATAGTAGTTTACAAACCCAATCAGGAAATGTTACTTTCTTTTAAAGTTCTATTCTCAAAGCTTCAGAAAAACACTTGAAATTGTTTTCTAGATTTAGAATTTTAAAGATTTTTTTTTCCAGTTCTTTTTATTAAGGTTAAAGTAAAGGACTATGCAAATATCTTAGCATGAAGAGGTAAACATGGGTTTCCATTCTTTTAAAAACATGCACAAAAATATGTAATGTATACTTCAAAAAATGGGAAAAAATAACAAATTATAATCATCTTTTATTTTGCAGGAACTAACTATCCAAACTGTGCATTAGTCATTTTCTTGTTCCTCCAGAGAAAATACATAATAGTCTTCTAAAATTTGGATGATTTCAGCAGTCTCAAATAGTTCAGCTGTAAGTTATCTATAGCTCATGAGAATGGAATACATAATTTAAAAATCCTTTCCATTCTAAAGTTTCCATCATCCTAGAATTTATATTACCCCTCGGTTTCTTCCACTGGAACTAAAGTAAAAATGTGCAACTCTTAAGCTTTGTAGGGCTGTTAATAAAAAGAGGAACAAGAAAAGAAAGATGATAACTTACAACTCAGAGTTTACTCGATCTTGGAATGAATCTGCTGGGATCCAGTTTGATCCTTTCAGAAATATGGGAAATCCATTAATTTTGAAGTAGAAACTCAGACCAGGCGACCCTTCTATGGGCTCTTCTATAAGTTCCACTGTCCTAAAATAAACCTATCATGAACAGAGTTAAATACTGAAAATCAAATTTAAAATATAAGCAAAAGAGATTTAAAAAAAAGAAAAGCAAACTTGAACAATTTACATAAGCACAATTTAATGTTAATTTTCTATTTACTATGAAGTACTTAGCGTGAAAGTACGCATTTCAGAAAAAAAAATATATATACCCATATAAATTATTGAGATTTTATTTTCTCTTTTTAAAAAATATAGAAGCCATTAAGGACTGAAATATATTGCAGTCTTCCTCATGAAATAGGCATTTGTAATTACAATCAAAGAAATACATTTGAAGATAATATTTCAAAATTAAAACTATAATTGATACGATTTCACAAAAAAGGGGGTAATTGCTGCCAGTTTAACTGACACATCTTTGATTGAAAAACACATTCTCGTTTCAGTATTGTTAAAATATGCCAAAATGTGCACCATACAATCAAAGAAATATAGCACAAGGTATTCCATAATTTAACAACTTTCCAATCTTAATAGCACATTACTGTAAAATCACTTTGTTTAATAGGCAATTTAATCCTAATTATCACATTAAACTCAATGTTTGAGAGAGATCTCAAAGAGCTCCTCTCCTTTCTAACTACATATCTGTGCGAGGTCAGACTTTCCTCATATGTGACGACAAAAAGTACATACTGAAAATTGACTGAATGCAGAAGCAGATGGGAATCCAGCTGTCTTCTATGAAGCAAAACATTAGCGAGATTTACAAACATGTAAAACTATGTGATTATTCTCTCTTAAATTCTTTTTTGTAAATATATTTATTTTTCATAAAATAACTCATATAGTAACATGTCATGGGTTTATTATTGAGATTTAAAATAAATAAATATTTAATTCTCAGTTTTAAAATTTACCCACATAAATAAAAGCACTTTGGGGTCTCAATAATTTTTACAAATGTAAAGCAATTCTGAGTCCAAAAAATTTTGAGACTCTCTAATCTGAAAATAGAACTCACTTATTTCTTTATATCTATTAATTCTATTGAAAATATTATGAACGAATGATAAAGCACATCTTCCAACATGTTTGCTTTTTTTTTCTTTTTGGTGTACATTTTCTTATGAAAAGACAGCTATCCCTATCTCCCAACTTTATACGTGGGTCAAAGTAAACCTTAAACCACCTGACAGGGCCTCAAAGGAGAAGCGGTAAATACCAGCCATTTTTTCCCTTTGTGCATTCTTTGACAGGTTAAAGGCTGGTGGGTCTGAGATTAGTGTCAGTAATTCTCCCTGTCCTCTGGCAGTCTTGATAGGTAACACAAAAGCCTTCTTCTACAACAAGTATTTTACTTCATAGAAAATAATAGGCTCTGAAAGAGGTTTTTAAAAAGACCCTCGAGTAACACATATTTACATCCAGAGTGAATATATCGGCTTCTTACTAGATCAAAAATATTTTAAATAGCCCAACAAAGTCAATTACTATCTAAAACTGGAATAAAGGTGTAAACATCTAAGAACCTAAAAGTGTAAGTCAAGCAGTTTGAATTTTAACTTTCTTAATTTCCAAACTTTTCTATAGTTGAAGGTTCTATTAGCAACTTTGAAATTGGCTTTATTATTGCATTTTTAAAATAGAAGGGTTAACTTAAAAAGTACAAGACAGCTGAATGAATTTTTAGACAAGAGTTAAGAATATCTTAACTAAAGGGCTTAAGAGGTGTGTGACTGTTAGGATGATAGTGTGTACTTCTCAAATTTCTTTCTCTGGGCAGACCAAACAGATTAATATGTAATGAATCATTGATTCATAAACTGAGTATCACTCTCAGCTGTTTGTAATCAAATACTTAAAAAGTTTTCATAAAATCACCAGATTTTCAAAACAGTAATTTTCTTTAAAAAAAAAAAAGAACAAAATACTTATTTCTAAACACTGGCAAAAGTTACATGAAATATTTTTCAAATACTTTTTATGGATTTCCAAAACACACCTAAAATCATTTCACACCTATCATGCATTTTTAGAAACAACAAAACACCACCTTTCTGTCTGCTCTGAAAGTGCTCTAACAGGCAGAAGTATGGGGAAAACAAGTGCTGGAACCCTAAAAAAGAGCTCTCCTCAACCGGGCCTGTGCAGGATGACATATGAGAGACGCTCTCTGTTGTGCCCTGGAAGTCTGCAGACAGCACAACCAGAGTTTACAGATTAGAGTTTATATCATCATTGTTACCTGGTATCTTTGTAGCCAGATATATATTTATTGTATCTGACACTAGATAGGGGCACTTTTTAACACTCTCTCTTCTATACAACAAAATAAACACCAATATTAATAGTGAAATGAAATGAATAAGGATAATGGCCCCAAAAAGATGCAGACATGAAGCTTTCTTTTGTTTAACTTTATATGAAAAAACATGCCATTTTTAAATAAAATAAATATTAAAGTATAAAAAAAGTATTAGATTCATATATTTGATTACATTACTGCTTTGAAAAAAAGGAAATAACATATCTACATATGTGTTTGTTATACAAACAAATAATATTTGCTATTTTGAGCCTTAACTTCTAAAAACACCAACAACTTTGTCAAAATTGATCTTTTTAAAATCTAATTTAATTTTCTAGTTAGTTTCAGGTGTACAAAACAATGTAACAGACATTTACACCCCTCACAAAGTGATAACCCCCCCCCCAATCTACTACCTTTCTGACAATGTATATAGCTATTACAATACCATTGACTATTTTCACTATGCTGTACTCCACATAGTTGACATTCAATATTATTTTACTTCAGTTTCAGGTATATAGTGCCATGGTCAGGCATCTACAAAGTCTATGAAGTGATCCCCTGATAAGTCCAGTGCCCATCTGGCACCCTACATAATCTTTACAACATTACTGATTATATTCCCCATACTGTATTTCATATCCCCATGACTATATTATGACTCCTATTTTGCACTTTCTAATCCCTTCTCCTTCTCCCCCATCTCCAACCCCCTCCCATCTAGCAACCATCAGTTTTTCTCTGTACCTCTGAGTCTATTTCTGTTTAGTTTGCTCATTTATTCTATTCTTTAAATTCTACATATAAGTGAGATCACATGGTATTGGTCTTTCTCAGTCGGACTTATTTCACTTGGCATAATATTCTCTAGGTCCACCCATGTTGTTGAGAATGGTAAGATGTCATTCTTTTTTATGGCCGAGTAATGCTCCATTGTATAAATGTACCACAGTTTCTTTATGTCTATTGATGGGCATTTCGGTTGTTTCCATATCTTGCCTATTGTGAATAGCACTAAAATAAACACAGGGGTGCATATATTTTTTACAAATTAGTGTTTTGGATTCCTTTGGATAGATATCCAGGAGTGGAATTGCAGGTTCATAAGGTAGGACCATTTTTAATTTTTTTGATGTACTTCCATACTGTTTTCCATAGTGGCTGCACCAATCTGCAATCCCACCAACAGTGCACAAGTGTTCCTTTTTCTCCACATCCTCACCAACACTTGTTGTTTGTTGATTTATTGATGATAGCCATTCTGACAGGAGTGAGGTGGTATCTCATTGTGGTTTTTATTTGGATTTCTCTAATAATTAGTTATTAGAGATAACTAATTTTTAGATGCTTTAGATAACTAATTTTTAGATAACTAATTTTAAATGTCTGTTAAATGTCATTTTTTTCATGTCTGTTGGCCATCTGTTCTCTTTAGAGACATGTCTCTTCATGTCCTCTACCCATTTTTTTCATTGGGTTTGTTTTTCTAGTGTTGAATTTTATGAATTTTTTTATAAATTTTTTATAAATGATATCAGATGTATCAATGACAAATATCTTCACATTCAGTAGGATGCCTTTTTGTTTTATTGATGGCTTTCATTGCTGTAAAAAAACTTTTTAATTTGATGTAATCAATCCCACATGTTTATTTTTTCTTTTGCTTCCAGTGTCTGAAGGGATATATCAATAAGACTATTACTAAGGGTAATGTCTGTGAATTTACTTCCTACATTTTCTTCTAGGAGTTTTATGGTTTCTGGTCTTACATTTAAGTCTTTAATCCATTTTGAATTTATTCTTGTATAAGGTAATCCAGCTTCATTTTTTTTGCATGTGTCTGTCCAGTTTTTCCAGCACCATTTATTTAATAGACAGTCTTTACCCCAGTGTAAATTCTTGCTTCCATTGTCATAGATTAAATGACCATATAGGCATGGATTTATTTCTGGGTTCTCTATTCTGTTCCATTGATCTATGTGTCTGTTTTTATGATTACTATAGCCTTGTAGTATGTTTTGATGTCAAGTAGCATGATACCTCCCACTTTGTTCTTATTTCTAAAGATTGCCATGGCTATATGGGGTCTTTTATGATTCCATATAAATTTTAGGATTATTTGTTCTAGTTATGGGAAAAATGTCATTAGTAGTTTGATAGGGATTGCACTGAATCTATGTATTGCCTTAGGTAGTATCACACTTTAACTATATTAATTCTTCCTATCCATGACCATGGTATATGTTTCAATTCATTTGTATCTTCTTTAATTTCTCTCTTCAATGTCTTATAATTTTCTGAGTACAGATCTTTTACTTCCTTGGTTAAATTTATTCCTAAATATTTTACTTTTTTTGAAGCAATTGTTTGTGGAATTGTTTTCTTAATTTCTCCTTCTAATACTTTGTTATTGGTATATACAAATGCAACTGATTTCTGAATATTAATTTTGTATCCTGCTACTGTACTAAATTAATTTATCAGTTCTAGTGGTTTTTTGGTAGAATCTTTAGGGTTCTCTATATATAGTATCACGTCATCTACATATAATGACAACTTTACTTCCTCCTTTCCAATTTGGATGCCTTTTATTTCTCCTTCTTGTCTGATTGCTGTGGACAGAATTTCCAGAACTATGTTGACTAAAAGTGAAAGTGGGCAGCCGTGTCTTGTTCCTGATCTTAAGGGGAATGCTCTTAGCTTTTCCCCATTGAGTATGATGTTAGCTGTGGGTTTATCACATATGGCCTTTATTATGTAGAGGCATGATCACTCTATTCTCACTTTGCTAAGAGTTTTTATCATAAATAGATGTTTGACTTTGTCAAATGCTTTCTCTGCATCTATTGATATGACCACATCACTTTTATTTTTCATTTTGTTAATATGGTGTATCACATTAATTTATTTGTGGATATTGAACCAAACTTGCATACCAGGAATGAGTCCCACTTGATCGTGGCATATGATCTTTTTAATGTATTGCTGAATTCGGTTTGCTAATATTTTGTTGAGGATTTCTGCATCTATGTTCATTAGGGATGTCAGCCTATAGTTTTTGTGTTTTTTTTGTAATGTCTTTGTCTGGTTTTGGGACCATGGTAATAGTGGTCTCATAAAATGAGCTTTGGAAACTTCCCTCCTTTTGGATTTTTTGCAATAGTTTGAGGAGAATAGGTGACAATTCTTTTTTGAATGTTTGGTAAAATTCACCTGTGAGGCAATCTGGTCCAGGACTTTTGTTTGTTTGGAGCTTGTTGATTACTGATTCAATTTTGTTAGCAGTAATTGGTCTGTTCAGATTTTCTGTTTCTTCTTGATTCAGCCTTGGAAGAGTGTGTGCTTCTAGGAATTTATCAATTTCTTCCAGATTGTCTAATATGTTGGTTATAGTTGCTCACAGTATTTTCTTACAATTTTTTTGTATTTCTGTTGTGTCTGTTGTCACTTCTCCTTTTCCATTTCTGATTTTATTAATTTGGGTCCTCTCTTTTTCTTGATGAGTCTAGCTAAAGGTTTGTCAATTTTGCTTATCTTTTCAAAGAATCAGCTCTTGGTTTCATTGATCTTTTGTATTGTTTTTGTGGTCCTATTTCATTTATTTCTGCTCTGATCTTTATTATTTCCTTCATTGTACTCCCTTTGGGCTTGTTTTGCTGTTCTTTTTCCAGTTCCCTTAGGTTTAAAGACAGACTGGTGATTTGAGATGTTTCTTGTTTCTTTAGGTAGGCCTGCATTGCTATGAATTTCCCTCTTAGGACTGCTTTTGCTGCTTCCCATTGATTTGGCGTCATTGTGTTTTCATTTTTGTTTGTCTCAAGGTATCTTTTGATTTCTTCCTTGATCTCATTATTGACCCATTCATTATTTAGTAGCATGTTATTCAGCCCCCATGTGTTTGTGTTTTCCAGTTTTCTGCTGGTAATTGATTTCTAGTTTCATAGCACTATGGTCAGAGAAGATGCTTGATATGATTTTAATCTTCTTAAATTTACTGAGACTTGTTTTGTGGCCTAGCATGTGGTCTATTTTGGAAAATGTTCCATATGCACTTGAAAAGAACGTATATTCTCCTGCTTTGGGGTGAAATGCTCTGAAAATATCTATTAAATCCAATTGGTATAATGTGTCATTTAAGGCCACTGTTTCTGTATTGATTTTCTATCTGGAGGATCTGTCCATTGGTGTCAGTGGGGTGTTGAAGTCCCCTACTATGATTGTGTTATTATTGATCTCTGTTTATATGTTGGTCAACATCTGTTTTACATATTTAGGTGCTCCTATGTTGTGGTGCATAGATGTTTACTAGAGTTATGTCCTCTTGTTGGATCAATCCCTTTATTATTATGTAATAAAAATTGATCTTTGCATATATATATTTTACAAAGAATGTAGCCAGATTTGTCAATCAATCCTTGCATAGTCAATGGAAAACATCTTTAATTAATTTTAATTTAGAAATGTTCTTTCAAACAAAGCCAAAGATAAACAAATATTTTTGGAAAGTATTAGACATAAAGATAAGTTTGGAAGAAATTCACAAAAATCCCACTTCACATTAAATTCCAAAAAATGCAGGAGTATCCATGCCTTTGTTTCTTTGAGATCCATTTAAATTGCTTATAAATGACACTGAAGTCAAAAAATTTACACTTCTCAAGTACTTCTTCAGAAATATCAGAAAAAAAATGGCTGAATGAGAGTGAACAAGACATCATTTGACTCATTGCTTTAGAACAAGTATCCAGTTCTTGGTGAAGATGATTGGGGTACTGAACATTGCTATTTTTATTTTTCCTGGTTATGTGACAATAGCATCTTTGGTTGTTTTTCCTGGCACTCTTCTTTGAAATTTGATTATTTTGTTCTATATAAATGTCTATTTCCTTATACTTTGTTGTTGCACAGTAAGTAGTCTTCACCAAAATTTCTGTGCACTTATCTTCAAAGAATTTTAAAGCTTGTTATTTCACTGTACATTATTCAAGGTGGATTCCAGCTATTTGCGCATATGGTTGTATCTGATTGACTTCATCTAAAATTCTACACCAGGAAAAAAAATAAAGATAATTCAGAAGAGAAAAACTGTACAAACAGGACAAAATCTGAGCTGATTCACATGTCCACATTTCTTTGGATCACACAGTAGTTCAAAATTCAGATTAACTTTTCAAAATTTAGCTTTACTGTGCACTAGCTTCATAATGAGCATTCCATCTTGTCTAGGAAAGACTTTCTGTGCTTTTTCCAATGATGAGGTGAGACTAAAAAGAATGAATAAAATTTGTCCAAAGGTCCAGAAAACATCACACATGAAGAAATGTTTCCAAAAGAGCAAATTCCACAAGTTTCAAAGAATAATTTCCAGGAGGCAGAAATAAAACCTGTGATTGATCTCTTTGATTTTTTTATGGACTCCGCTGTGAACTGGCCACATATGCAGCACTCTGATACTGCTGACCACAATAGAGGTTTATGAAACAATGATCCAGTTGTTTCAAGACAGCTTCTGTAAGATCAGCAGCAGTCCATTCAGAAATATCAGAATGACTTCTTTACTTCAACAATATCACCTTCTATATGGAGATATCTGATTAACTCACACATTTGATCTCTATATGAAGCATATGGAGTGCTAGTACAAAGAATTCCAAGGTATTTTGTTTTTTTAATATCTGCCACTACTAAAATATACCACTGATGTCATATTTTACTTCGATCCTTTCTCCAGTTTTAAAACATTAACAAATTTTAAAAAGAATAAATTTCAATTCTAAAGATATTAAAATTAGTAAAATATTTTGTATATGAACTCAAATATGCACTAACCAAGCAAAATATTACATATTACACTTCCCAGCTCACACTTTTCTCTGAATATTTTTTTAATACGTTCTTTTATTTTTTAGGGTAATTTAAGTTTCACAGCAAAATTGAGGGAAGGGTACAGAAATGTCCTACCCCCACAATGCATAGCCTCCCCCATTATCAACATTCCCCACCACAGTGGTACAGTGGTTATATTTGATGAACCTACACTAACATATCATAATTACCCAAAGTCCACAGTTGACATTAGCGTTCATTTATGGTATTGTACATTCTATGGGTTTAGACAAATGTGTAATGACATGTTCCAGGACAACAGATAAGTAGAAAGTCCAGAGAGTAAACAAGCAAGATCAGGGAAATAAGAAAATGGCTCTAGGAGAGAGTTTCAAGAAATGACAAAAATTAAAATAATAATAATAGTAATAATAAACAACGGATAGATTACCTAGTGAGTATGATTATATTTTAAAGGTATTTCAAGTACATTAGAGTGTTTGTATATAATTTAGAGGGAAGTAAAGGAAAAGCAAAGCAACTGGAAACAAGAGGCAATTACTAACTCTAAGGAAAACAGAAAGTTTCATAAGAAAGGAAATACAATTTTAGTACACCATGTAGTTCAGCTTTGAATAGTATTTTCGTAATATAATAATGTAAATACTGAATACTGAGTTAACAAAAATGGCCTTTGACTACATTGGGAGAGCAGAGGAAGGCAAAATGTATACGTTGGGGGCCAAGCAGGGATCATCAGAGAATCATGTAAAAGAGCTTTATCCTCCTCTAGATTAGAAGTCAGTTGATTATATACAAAACTGAAAAATTAGAAAACACCAGTAGAAGCACGTTATTTGGGGAAATGAAGATAAACATCAGAAGAAATAAGTAAAAGTTAAAATGTATTGATTCTGAGGAGTGGGAAATAGGAATAGGAGGGGTTGGGCAATGGATCTATTTTTCATATAAATCTCCTAGTAATATTTGAGCTTTAAAATTATACATATGTTTTACTCTGATATAAAATATAATTTAAAAACACAGTACAAAAATATAAATAAAATAATAATACTAGACTTATTGAGGTAATCATTTCATAAGGTAGACATTCATAAATGTCTAATCTCTATGTTGTATACCTGAAACAAATATAATATTGTAGGCCAACTGTAATTGAAAAATAAAAATATATATATTAAACAATAATTAAATTACATAAACTTGCAATTAAGTAAATTATATTAAAAAACAAAAACCAAAAAAAAAAAATGTAAAGTCTGATCCATTTAAAAATACAAATACAGCAAGTCTTCGAATAACATCATTTTGTTCAACATTGTTTCATTATAGTGTTGATGAGGTGCAATAGAAACTTAACTCTTGCTTATATCAGTTAGCCTATGGTAAACCTGATTTCATGATTTGTCATTTGGCTAACGTTGCGTAACTTACTGATGTTAAGTGAGAATTTACTATACATATACCCAAACCCAAACACACACACACACACACACACACACACACACACAGAGCTTTTGAATGCCTATAACTGTTACTAGTGATTATCTCTGAGTGGTGGGTTTATACGTAGGAGTTCTGTTAGTTTTTTCTTTTCCTACAAAAATCTGTACTATTATTTTAATATGAAACACACTTTCTTTAACAAAATATTTTTAAGTATTTGCTTACCTTTGCTGATTTCTGCAACTTTAAGTCTTTATCCAGTTTAAAAAGAATTGTCATGTTGTACCCAGTCTGGTTTCCATGTCCATGAGGCCACCAAGTTTCTACAGTAATATTCTTTTAAGAAATAATATGAGTCATTCTAGCAGTCTGTAGTAAAATAATATAATGTTTCAGAGCCTTATATCAACTTCTCATAGAAATTCCAGGTCCTAAAACAATATAACTCACCCTCCCTAGATTATGCCAAATAATGTCACCCACAGGTAATATTGAAAAATCAACATGCTAGGAGTTTAGCATGGAGTGATATACCAAAAGGGAAAGGAAAGAACAGAATAACATGGACGTTCCAAAAAACAACTCTTCCCATTTCTATAGCTAAAGCTTATATTTATTGTACATTCTTAACATTTAGAAATGGACTTTGAGGTTGACTCTTCTTTTAAGCCCAAACCAAGAAACTGTTATGAGTTCTTACTTTGTCTGAAGAGTTACTAAATGATCATGAGTTTAGAATTAGAACTCTGCATTTAGCATAAACACCAATATTCAAAATAATTTACAAGTACCAAAAATAATCATTGAATTTAAATATAATGCTTAGAATGTGTTTTGGATTTAGAATACTGCAAATACTGCAGAAAAATTAAGATATCACACACACATAGTTTCTTGAGAGGAAAGGATGCCAAATTTAACACATTCTCCATTTTCTAAATCTTAAAACCTGGAAAAATCATTCCTTAGCTCACACATACACAGAATATATGGGTGGTTAAAAGTAAAGGAGAAAATGGGAAAATGATATTTTTCTTTCACACTCAGACCCTTCTTTCTCACAATTTCTTTTGAACAGTATTGCTTTTCATCTAACGCTTCTCAGGAAGTACCATCATTCACCTTGTTTATTTTCACAAATAGCTCAACAATCCTTTTCCCAGGCTGAAGTTCAATGCTGTATGTCTGCTGTGTTTGCAATTTAGGGATTTCCACGATCACTTGACCAGAGACTGGCTTTGAGCTGACAACATCAAAAGAAGACCCTATTTCAAGATTCCACTCCTGGGCACGGTTATCTAAGGCATAAAGAGGGAAGAAAGGAAATATATATATAAATACATATGTATAAAATGTGCTAAGCATTATCACTGCACTCTTAGGATTCGCTGAAGAAAAGGCCAAAGCAGCTTCTAAACTAGTAAGTGCTCTGCAAATGCTATCGCAATAAAAAGTTCAGTGGAAATTCTTTTAATCTTTAGAGTTTCATCCTTCATCCTAAAGAAGAACAACTAAAATTATATAGTTTGCATATACTTCTACTCTAAAAAAATTACAACCATAAGTCTTAAAAACTTTATAAATAGGGCACAAATAGAAAATTATAAATGAAAAGATAACGTAAGTTTTCCAAGACTGATACCCAATTGTTCCTTTTGACAAAATAAAGAAAAAACACTGAGGGTTTTAAGCCACATAATAAGGTACAAACTTAGGTGTGAAAAAAAATAAAGATATATTTTAAATGTAGATTACCTAGCCAAAAAGTACTTATTGAGAACATTCTAGATGCAGTGTACTTTGCTAAGTGATGGGAATGAAATGGTGATCAAGATAAATTTGGCCCTGCCCTAATGAGCTAATAGGATATGGAAAAGTACAAAAGTGTGATAATACTAGGATGGGAGAAGTAAAAGGTTATTCTGAGAAAATATTCACAGGAAAGAAGAACACCTAACTTACACTGGGTGAGGGAAGGCAAGAAAAGCAGTACCCAGCTGAGCCCAGAAGGATGCTCTAACTAAGTTCAGCAAAAAGCAAGTGTGAAGAGCCATGAGTGAGAATGAGCACTGCCTCAACGAGAGCTTGAGTGATGGAGAAACTGGTGTGGGAGACCAGCATGACTGAGGAGGCAGGCAGGGTCCGCTCATGCTGGAGGATCATGGGACGAGTCTGGCAACTTGACACGAAATCAATGGGAAGCCATGCCATTGAAGATTTTCATGAAAAAGGATAATATGATCAGATTTGCATTTTTTAAAAAATCACTAGGGACCCCAGGACAGTGATATACCAGGATGCTAATGGAAGAAGCAGAGAGACATGACATTTCTATCTGTGTAGAAGGGAATGGAAAGTGCCACTTGGAAAGTACAGGAACAGAGAGGAAGAAAAGAAAAGGAAGACGGAGCAAGGCTGAAGAGGAAGGTTGTGGGGAGAAAAGAAAGATGAGGCAGCTGCCTAAGGAAGGGGACTTTGGGAAGCAGAATGTTTCAAGAGGGTTTTGAAGTAGCGTTTTAAATTATATATGAGCAATATGACCCTTCCTCCATCACCTATTTAATTTACATTGTTTAGTATCTCCAGAATTGGATTTATGTTTTGGTTTGGGTTTTTAAGTAAGACGGTATGCCACAGCAAGCTTTGGGCAAGAGCAAGGTGGGAAAGCAGGCCCGTATTTTTTAGGTTACACAGGAGAAACCAGTGAGAAAGTACCCGAAAAGGCTGGAGTGCCGGGGTGGCAGAGCCACCAATGAAAGTTCCCATTCTTTACTGCACAGAAAGGAGGTGCTGATGCACTTAAGTTTGTGTGATTTGTGGCAAGAAATTGAGGGAATACCTATTTAGTGGCTTCTGTTTTTCTCTCTGAAGAAGAGATGGGAGAAGGTTACCAGCCGAGAAATATCTTAGGGACCCTTCTCCTACAAATAAGGAAGGGATTGATAACTGTCCGGTTTCATCACCACAAAAGTTTGTAGGCTGATCAATGACTAAAGACTTCATAACTGGCATTCCTCACAAATGTAGAACCACAGCACACCTGTTCTAAGGATGATCACACTATATGTCCTCACTTGCATCTCACATCAGCCAATAGTATAGATGGATTTGATGCACACTGAAGTAAACCTAATCCTAGACTTAAGAACTATTTTTACTTATTAAATGATTCATCCTTAGGAACACTAGTCAGTGAGTCATGAATTAGGTTTGTTGTGATCCAGCCAATTTTGCAGTTTACCCACCCACAGCCTCCAAGTTTTTCTAAGATACACCAAAATATATCAAGATAACCACACTTTTTTGTTAAAGATGCTTTTCTCTTACCGAATATATACTATGTCTTCTCAGTATTCCCTTTATGGCATTTTTATTGTTTTTAAACTCCAATTTGATCCAACGCTGTTTATTTTCTAAAATATGCCTAAATTTTTGACAGCTACAAGACCTTTAGCTACCTATCATATTTCCTCTGGCTTCTCTTATTTCAAAAAATAATAATAGATAACATTTACCAAGAACTTACTATGAGCTACGCATTGTTTTACGCTCTCAACATGTATTACCTTATTTAAGCATCACAACATTGCTACATGGTAAATTCTATTATTATCATCACTTTATTGATGAGGAAACAGAGAAGTTAAGTAACTTTCCCAGGGTCACACAGCTGATAAGTGGCTAAGCTTGGATATGAACTAAGACATCTGAAACTAGAGATTGTACACTTAACTTCTAAATGACGTCAATCTCACCCAAATAATTTCCCGAAAACCATGTCTCGGTGCTCAGAATTGTTACAGTGGGGAGGAGGTCTTATTATATAAGGGGGCATTTGTTTTAGTGATATCAAGCTATGATAGGAATCAAATATGTCTTTTGGCTGAGTCTTCAACCACAACAGCCCAGATTCATAAAACTTTTGAACTAGAAGTGTGCTGACAGATCACATAGTCTACTTTCTGATGAGTTTTGGTTCCCTCTAGACCACAGACTGGCAAACTATGGTCTTTGGGCCAAATCTGACCCACATCTAGTGTTTATAAATAAAATTTTATTGGAACACAGCTATTATGGACTGAATTGTGTCCCATTCCAAGAAAAATCATATGTTGATGCCCTAACCCCCCAATGTGATTGTTTCTTGGGGTCTTTAGGAGGTAATTAAGTTTAATACTTTCTTTCTTTCTCTCCCCACCCACCCCTGACCCCCCTCCCCATGTGAAGACATAGAGAGAATGGTGGCCATCTGCAAGCTAGGAAGACAGCCCTCACCACATATTAAATCAGCCAGTACCTTGACCTTGGACTTCCCAGTTTCCAGAACTGTGAGAAATCAACTTCCGTTGTTTAAGCCCCATAGTCCACGGCATTTTGTTATGGCCACCCAAGCAAGCTAAGACAACAGCCATAGTCATTTGTTTACATTGTCTTTAATGGCCTTTGCACTCCAACGGCAGAGTTGTGCAGTTGCGGTACAGGCCATGGGATCCAAAAGCCTAAAATACTTGTTAGCTGCCTTATTACAGAGTAAGTTTACTGATCCTTAACCTAAAGTATTTATCTCAAACGATCATTCTTTCTTTAATATCCATAATGACAAAAACCTCTGCCTCACAAAATACCCTTCACTTTTTGCTAGCCTTGATGATGGTCAAGTCATTCTTCACACTGATTTGAAATCCACTTTTCTTTCATTACCAACCTAAAGATTTTAGTTCTGCCCTCTAGGCAAGCACCTCCTATCAACCAATAATCACCAAGGTCAAGTAGGCTCCTTTGAGGCTTCTATCACCACTTCTGCGGTGGGGAATTAGCTGTTTGTAAGGCCCTCGGGAGGGAAGACAAATAATGCAATTCCCAAAGGTTACTGGCAAAATTCCTCAGTGTCTATTCTTCTACCATGGAAAGTTCTAAAGTGAATCTGCACTCTTTCGGAGCTCATCCGGTTAACTCCTCTTTTGACTAAATGAAAAAATTAAGGCTGTGGAATTAAAACCCCAATATAAAGATTCACAGGCCTATCATGTCATCACTGGATACACAATACCAACATATTTTTACTTTCTCCTCTTCTTCCAAATGAAGTTCAACCCTTCCTCCCAGAAGCCATGGAGAATTTGAGTAGTTTAGGCTCAAAAAGCACATTTAGAGTCTTAATCAGTAATTTTCCTGGTACTGACGAGTCACATCTTTTCACTTGGTAATTTTAAAATATAGAATACTATTTTGAGTTAAGGAGAGCTCCCTCTTTTAAATTAAGACCCATTGCTAGAATACAGCTTCCTATCCTATCTCTCCTAGCATTAACAAGTTACCGTTTCCTAGAGAATACCTATCACACCAGCTCTCCAGAAATAGAATGCAAGATCATTTCAAATATGGACAAAGTACTGGGAATGGAGATATGAGAAAAGATTCTTTTTTTTCAATTACAGTTAACATTCAATATTATATTTTTTCAGGCATACAGCATAATAGACATTTATATAACTTATGAAGTGATGCCCCAATAAGTCTAGTATCCACCTGGCACCAGACATACTTATTATAATATTATTGACTATATTCCCTATGCTGTACCTTACATCCCCATGACTATTTTGTAACTACCAATTTGCACTTCTTAATCCCTTCACCTTTCTCACCAGTCCCCTAAGCCCCCTCTCATCTGGCAACCAACAGTTTGTTCTCTATATCTATGAATTTGTTTCTGTCTTATTTGTTCGTTTACGTGTTTTGTTTTTTATGTTCCACATATCAGTGAAATCATATGGTATTTGTCTTTCTCTGATTTATTTCACCTAGCATAACACCCTCTAGGTCCATCCACATGGTCACAAATGGTAAAATTTCATTATTTTTTATGGTCAAGTAGTATTCCATTATATATGTACCATGTCTTCTTTATCCAATCATCTATCGATGGACATTTAGGTTCTTCCATGTCTTGGCTATTGTATATGAGATGTCCTTGTCTCTTGTTATAGCTTTTGTTTTAAAGTCTATTTTGTCTGATATAAGTATTACTACTTCAGATTTTTGTTTATTTGTTTCCATTTGCATGAAATATCTTTTCCATCCTTTTACTTTCTGTGTGTGTTTTTCAATCTGAAATGGGTCTCATGTAAGCAGCATATGTATGGATCTTATTTTCTTATCCATTCAGCCACCCTATGTCTTTTGATTGGAACATTTAATCCATTTACATTTAAAGTAATTATTGATAGGTATGTAGTTATTGCCATTTTATTATTCATATATTTGATCTTCTCTTTTTCTTCTTCTTCTTAAAGAAGTCCCTTAGCATTTCTTGTAATACTGGTTTGATGGTGAGGAGCTCCTTTAGCTTTTTCTTGTCTGGGAAACTCTTTATCTGTCCTTTGATTCTAAATGATAAACTTGCTGGGTAGAGTAATCTTTGTTGTAGATCCTTGCTTTTCATCACTTTAGATATTTTATGCCAATCCCTCCTGGACTGCAAAGTTTCTGTTGAGAAATCAGCTGATAGTATTATGGGAGCTCCATTGTATGTAACAAACTGCTTTTCTCTTGCTGCTTTTAAGAGTCATTGTCTTTAACCTGAGCATTTTATAATAATTATGATGTGTCTTGGTGTGGGATTCTTTGGGTTCATCTTGTTTGGGACTCTCTGCACTTCCTGGACTTGTATGTCTATTTCCTACGCCAGGTTAGGGAGGTTTTCAGTCATTACTTCTTCAAATAGTTTTTCAATTCCTTGCTCTGTCTCCTCTCCTTCCGGTTCTCTTATGATGCCAATCTGTTGTGCTGATGCTATCCCAGAGGTTATAAAAAATCGATTATTCTCATTTATTTTTTTCTTTTTCCTGTTCCAACTGGGTGTTTTCTGCTACCTTGTCTTCCAAATCACTGACTCAATGCTCTGCATCATCTAGTACGCTGCTGGTTGCATCTAATGTATTCTTCATTTCAGTTATTGTATTCTTCATTTCTGACTGGTTCTTTTTATGGTTTCTATCTCTTTGCATAAGATCTCACTGACTTCATCTATTCTTCCCCTAACTTCATTGAGCATCCTTATAACCAGTGTTTTGAACTCTATCTGGTCGATTGCTTGCCTTCTAAATTATAGAACAGCTGCCCTTGAGAACCACCTGAAGACTAGCAGAACAGATTGTAAGTAAGCCTCAAGTATCAAAGTCTTCATTAAGTCACACGTCTAGCTTCAAGAAAAAGTGGGTTCTCCCACACTTATACCCTCACTAGGTTTTAATGACCTATAATTTACAAACACAGGGAAAATCATGGAATGTTAGAGGCAGAAGAAACTTGGCAATCTCCCAGTTACTTTGTAGATGAGGTTTCTGAGGCCTAATTGTAGAATCTAGCTCAAAAGCTCCCAAGCCAGTGGACAGAATGAGGGCCCAGGTTTCCTGACGTCAATGTTCTCTACCTTCTACAAACCTCTCAGAGGTGCCAACCATAAAACAAAAAAGACACTAGCTGGTACACACTAATTTAAATTTGTATATGAACAATGAGGAAAACTGAAAACAATGGTACTTTTTCCCTTTCAGAGCAACAAGTCCAAATATCAAATACATTCAATGTGAAACACAGCATTTTTGAGGGCATGGGGGGAGGGCTGTAACAACGAAATGTTATACTCTTAATAAGAGGATCTTTGTAAAAAAGAAAGAACATGAAAATCAACAACAATGTGTCTGACGCTCCATAATTATATCGTGTCACAGTTCCTCCATTTGTCAAACCATCATCTTTGTAACCTAAACTACCTGACGAGGGCATGAGAACAGTTATGTGAGCATTTCTGTCAAACAGTGGAAATGTATTTCTTGAATAATTACTATCTATAAACCTTGACAAGCATGATACATTACACCCCACCCCAAAAAAGCAAAGACATTGAATTTATTAGTATTTAGAGAAACAAAATACACCCAAAGGTCACAGTTAAGAATCCAGGATGGCATCTGGGCAGTTAAGAACTAGCAAGGAAATGGAAGAACATTCAGGTCAGCCTGGGATGGATCTGCAAATGTTGGTAGATTGCTTATGTAAGATAAAAAAGATGCTTCCTCTCGTTGTGGGAAAAAGCTATTCAGAGACAGCTGCCTGATTAGCTTCTCCCTGCTGAGCTGCTCACAGCTCCTCCTCTCGCCTGCTCGTTTCTTGCATCTTTAATAGATGATGAAAAGCTTCAGTGAAAAGGTAGTCCTGGGCATTTGAAGAAACAGTAAGGACAACAAACTAAAAAGACCAAGCCACAGAATGTTTAAATTCAAATGTAGGATATTTTCCTGTGCTCCTGCTAGAATTACAGGACAGACTTCAGCAGTTGCTTTTCAAAGAGCTAACAGCTTGCCTTAGCCTGAAAAGCAGGCTCACAGCTAGTTACAACAGCTGTTTTCCCCTTCTGTACCAAGCAGCAAGAACTCCTTGCCTACTCAGCAGGACAAAATCCTCAAAGATGAAATCCAGGTAACACAGACACAAAGCAAAATCCCCCCAAAAAACAAGGATAAATCAGAAAGTTTCAGAGAACAAAAGCTATTTATGCAACAAGGCAGCTAATCAGAGATTATTCAAGCAACCTACCTATCCATAAAGTTATTTTCAAGGGTGAATACTGTCATTTTATGGGTAAGGTAATTCAATCATGAATGTAAAAGTGATTCGAAATGAATGCACTAAGCAAGACTGACAAATCTTTGCTCTACTGTAATATTATGTTGTCCGTATTACGCTGTAAGCAAAGGGCAGCAATGACCTTCATTACAGGCCTCTGCTGGGCAGGCCAGGGTGAAGCTGAGAGCTAGATTCGCTCCTCCAACTCAAGACGAGCTCTCCAGAATGGAGGAGGGCGTGCTTTAGGCTGAAGCAGCAAGTCAGTTTGGAGAGTGTGGGGGAGTGTGGCAGCATCTCTGAGGCAGTAGACGTGCCCAAGCACAGCTCAAAGATCCACAGCTCACCTACCTAAGCCTGAGGAGGATTCACGTGTCAAAAAATGTTTCTATTTTTTTTCTAACTATGGTGACAAAAGATTAAACAATGTAGCATTTCATCAGAACATACTTATTATATATTTGGGCTTAATATGCTTATGTAACCTTGTGAAAACCTCATAAAACTAAACAATCATCCCTCCCTAATAAATGTTAGGGCCTAATGTGAACAATTCACATCAGGTTACAAATATGAAAGACCTAGCATAGAGAAGATGATCAATAAATGAATCTCTCTCTCTCTCTCTCTCTCTCTCTCACACACACACACACACACACACACACACACACACACACACACACACGACGACCACCACCACCACCACCACACAGGGCCTACATTTTGGGCCTGAGTATTTGCTTATAAATGTCCTAATCTCTGGAACTGGAGCATCCCCCCCTACCAGTTGTCTTCTCCCTATATCCCCTCCCACCACATCTTGGAAACCCAAGTCCCCCGTAGACTTTCCCCTCCGCCACCTACCCCTCCACCCCCTACCCCCACGCACCCCTCACCAGCAGATGGCCTCAGTCTTCAATCCCCTGATCAAGGTAAAAGAACAGTAGAGTCTTCTGAGCACCCGGTAAAAAGCATCTGAGCTTCCCTTTTCAATACCTGGGTCAATCTTTCCACTGTTTAAAATACTGAAAATATGGGTGTCCTAAAACAGCTACTGCTATGTCAAACCTTATTAGAATATTTCAGGACTAAAGATGATTCTTTCAAATAAATATTTTCTAATGAGGTTTTAAAGAAAGCCACCTCAATGAAATGATATCTTAATATCTAGATGAATAACAAGAGCCAAAGATATAATGGGAAGATTTCTTGTTTTCCTTTGACCTCAGTATGTTTTCAGATACAAATGTGTTTTTATAATCTTAAACATTAAGATATGTGAAAATCATTTAGGAAGCTGAGGTTAAGGCAAAAATCAAACAAATGACAACAGGATATTGAAAAGTGCAAAAGTTTAGCAACCACTATTAGAAGGACTGAGAATGCAGAACAGAAATACATACAGTACTCATATGAGGTCTGACAAGTTCACAAGCTTGTTTCAACGATCTTGCTAACCTTCTTTGATATCAGAGGGATTATCCATTATGAATTTGCACCAACTGGCAAACAGTTAACCAAGTCACGACTTGGAAGTGCTGAAAAGGCTGCATTAAAAAATTAGATGACCTGAACTTTTCTCCAACAATTCATGGCTCTTGTATCACGACAATGCACCAGCACACACAGCACTGTCTGTGAGGAAGTTTTTAGACAGTAAACAAATAACTATTGGAACACCCTCCCTACTCACCTGATCTGGCCCCCAATGACTTCTTTCTTTCCCCAAAGGTAAAGGAAATATTGAAGGAAGACATTTTGATGACATTCAGGACATCAAGGGTAATACGATGGCAGCTTTGATGGCCATTCCAGAAAGAGTTCCAAAATTGCTTTGAAGGGTGTACTAGTCGCAGGCATCTGTATAGCTTCCCAAAGGGAGTACTTCGAAGGTGACCGTAGTGATATTCAGCAATGAGGTATGTAGCACTTTTTCTAGGATAAGTTTGCAAACTTAATTGTCCAACCTTGTGTATATATGTATGTGTGTACACACACACACACACACACACACACACAAAGCAAATTAATTTCAAGTTAATTTTTTAAAAGTCTAACACCTTTTCTGTCATACTATACACAATTAAATTGGGAGATTATGGTTGGTCATTTGATATTCAGTAGTAAACTCATTAATTTTAAATTAAGAAATAAATTGAACATTTAGAAAAGCAAAAATGTTATCTCTTTCTAGCCTCAATAGGGAGAAAACAAAAGTGTCACAAGTCAAATTAGTTTAGCCCTTCATCATGAGTTGGCTGAAATTACTAGATATATTAGTTTGTTTTAGCTACTTTCCCCACTTATTATAGGAACAATATATGCTCAATATCAAAATTTAGAAAACATTTGAGCAGAAGAATAAAATGTGAACTACCTGTAGTATCAATTCCCAGAGATAGCCACCATTTTCATTAGTTCTAACCAACCTCATTTCACATTTAAATTTTTAAAATTAATGTATTTTATTTTAAATAAAAATCATATGTAGCTGTTTTTGATACGAACTAATTAGTTTTATTTTTAGTAACTCTCACAATGCCTGCCTGCCTCATAGTATGTACCAAATAAATGCATAAAAGTATCCAGAATACATTAAGCTTATTCTCTTTATTTTTCAACTTTTAAAAATGTCTATTGATTTCAGTGATGAAAAAAATTCAGAAAAAACTCTTAAAGAAGCTCCTGTCCTAATGCTTTCATAAGGTTATGCTTCAATTTTCTTTATTACATCAAATAACCAAATTGAAATCTACAGAATTAATCAAAAAGAATTACTGCTTAATATGCACAGGGCACATCTTCTAAACAGGAAACATTTTTCTCTATGTTAAGTACAAACTATACTGTAGTCATAAGACATTAAAAATGTAATTGATATGGGGAAATGATTACATGGAATTTAATTAAATTTTAAGCACAATTTAAATCAATTTAATTCAAATAAAATTCACCCAGTCATTAGCAACTAGTAAACTGAACTCTAATGACTCATATTCAGGAAAAAATGTTTACCTTCATATTCAGACATTTTAATTAAATTAGAGCAGCGTTATCCAAATATTTTCAGGTATCAGAGGTCTCTGGAACTCTATACTTTTTGCTAACCACCTGAAACATTGATTAAGCTTCAAAACGATTAAATAAGTAACTTTTTAAAAAATCACACCCCTTCTTAAAACTAGACTTTATTATGTATACCTGAGAAAAATTATGGGTAGGGATGGGGGAGAATGAACCACTATTCGATTTTAGTAGCCCAACTCAGTTTAGGTTATAAAGAACATATAACCTGAAGGAAAAGTGTGAAAAGAACTAAACTAGACAGCTGAAACATCCACATTTATAGGTGCAAGTTAAGTTAGATGATTTCATACCTTTTTAACATTTATACATGGCAGCAGCACCCAGTGACCTTCTCAATTATTAACCATCTCTGATTTGCTTTTGTCTTCTGCCTTTAGAAAACACAGACTGGGTTTGATTGAATACCAATCTAGGGTCACCAGAGCCCCAAAGATAATAGAAGGCTTGCACTGCCTCACTACGTCTTGCTTACTGATTCCATGCAGGCCTGCATGTAATTGGACTAAGCATCGCGAAGTATCATGGAAGATACACCTTCACCCCGATTTCCCTAGCTGCTCAAATCCTCACTGATCTTTGATTTTTCTGAACTCCCGGGGCTCCCATCCCAGAAGTCCATCACACAATCTGTTTGGATTGGTAGCTGCTTATATCTCCTCACCCCACCCAAACAAAAGGCAGGAATGAGAATACATACTGTCTTTCTTTTCTATGCCAAACAAACACAGTGCTGAGCAAAGAACTCACCAAATATTTGACCAGCTTTTAACTGATTCTGTGAGATTTCTGAACTTTTATTCAATGATCCTTTCTCGTAAATAGTTCCTTCACCTGCAAAAGTAGTATTCTTTACCTTACAAAACTTTCTTTATGCCTTGTTTGCCTTCCAGTTTACTTTTAACTCTTAACAAGGGGGGTGCGTCATGGCCTTCAGAAGAGACAATGTGCAGTGAAAGAAAGTCAGCCCGATAATTTGAGCAAACCAAGAACTCAGCACAGTGAAGAAAGTGACCAGAGGGGAAGCAAAACGGAGCACAAACCAGCAGGCCCCTTTCTTTTAAGAATACTTAGCTCGGGAAAACAACTGCTTGCTTCTCTGTCTCTCTCTCTCTCTTTCTTTTTCTTTTTGTTCTTTTCAAAATACGTTAAAAGACACCTACCTGCCTACTTACCTACTTTATATTGTAAATTTTCATGACAAATCACAGTCTATACATATTTTTCACATTTTTTAATTTAATGTGCCATAAAAATTTTTAAAATAAGTCTCTGAAAACTAAATCTATATACTCAAATTATAAACTCAATTTTTCATGACACAGAAAAGGCTTAAAAGAGTAAAACAAGAAATCACACATCTTGACTTACCATATAGAGGGGAAAACGTGAAGTAGTTCAGATAGCAAATATTATAGGCTTCAATTCTAACATCTTTCCAGATGCCCTGGGTAGGAAAGGCAGGCCCCCAGTCCCAACTAAAGGAACACTGCTCCTGTAATTTCAAAGGAAAAAAAAGTAGAATCTGATTATCATGAAACTTAAACATAAAAAACCTTTTATTTTAAAAATGTTATAAAAGTGTATATTAGTTTGCTAATTAATATAGGATGCCATAACAAAATACCACGGGTGGCTTAAACAACAGAAATTTATTTTCTCACAGTTCTGGAGGCTGGGAAGTCCAAGATCAAGGTGCTGGCAATGACGGTTTTTTCTGAAGCCTCTCTCCTGGGCTTAAACATGGTCCTTTCCCACTGTGCCCTCACATAGTGTTTTTCCTGTGTGCACGCACATGTCCCTAGTGTCTCTTTCTGTTGTCCAAATTTCCTTTTCTTCTAAGGACATCATTCATAATGGGTTAGGACCTACCCTAAAGGTCTCATTTAAATTAGTCACCTCTTTAAAGACCGTATCTCCAAATAGAGTTGCATTTTGAGCCACTGAGGATTGAGACCTCAACATACAAATTCGGGGGCGGGGGGCACAGAATTAAGTCCATAATAATGTGTGTGTGTGTGTGTGTGTGTGTCCCACACACAGTTTCTAAAATGACCCACGATGATCCACTGCTGGTATTCATGCCCCTGTGGAATCCTCTCCCCTTGAGTATGGATTAGACCTAGTCAACCACTTCTAACCAGCAGAGGTGATAACTTCCAATATTATGTTATAAAAGACTGCACCTTCTGTTTTGGGTACCCTCTCCCACTCTCTCTTGTCCAAAGGGGAAGCCATCTGCCATATTATGAGGCAGCTCTGTAGAGAGGCCCCCAGGAGTGAGCTTGGAAGCCAGTCTGAGGCCTGCCAATGACCACATGAGAGAATTTAGGCACAAACACTTCAGGCCTAGTCGATGACTGCAGACCTGGGCCACAGTTGACTGTAACCTCAGTCGTGACCTTGAGCCAGAGGCACCCAGCTAAGCCACATGTTCCTGACTGACAGAAACTGTAAAAATAAATGTTGTTTTAAGCTAATATGTTTTGGCATAATTTGTTACACAGCAATAGATAATACATCAACCTATGCAGCATAGTTAAATTTTGCAGAAATGTTTTAGGAACATAAAATTTACTTATGTACATTTATTCTTCAAAAGCATATTACACTGAAGCAACACAATAGTTACTATTTAGACTTCTCCAAAATAACTCTTAACCTACCATTGTATTCAAATGTAATAACTATTAAGAATATTGTACTTAAATGTAATAATTATAAAGAAGGAGGAAACACATTGAAAGATAAAGATATTTCATAAATAGGTTTAAGAAACCTTAGCTAGACTTGCCAATCCCTGCTTCCTCCATTATGAATTCAGAAGTCCTAGTTTCTGAATTTACTGCCCAAAAACAATCAGTTCACTGACACAGGTGGCCGGGGCAGACATCTTATACAGTCTTATTCAGCTACCTGTCTCTCCCTCAGACATATTTCAATTTCCATATTAATTTACAACGGTTCAAATTCAAAAGCAAGAGATTGTTCCCTTAAAATAAATTCATTTCAAGCAGAATTTTTCTAATTTCTACTTCTTGAAAGAAAAAGTATTTCAAAACACAGTTAATTAAAATGTGCAAGGCTATGAGTTCAGCTTTTAAAAAGGAACAAGCACCACAGGAAGTACTAAGATCTTTCTGAATGGATCATTTGTAGAATACAGCCTGAAGATTTGACCAAACTGTTCCCAATTAAGTATTATTTCCTAAGCTCTGTATTTATCTAAGACAGGGATAAATTTGTTTCCATTACAGAGAAAAACAAAGAATTAAAACCACTTCATAGTATCTGTATTTGTCTAAATTTACCACTTAAGTATCAGGTTCTCATGTTTGGGAGGAAAACCATCTTGGGCTATTTATTGGAAAGTTTGTAAGTTCAGATATGAATTATTTTATTAGGGAGAGGGAGAAGGAGGAAAGCAAAAATATTCAACATCTTCTAAGGCAGACTATTTTCCCCATCAAGGGCTACCAATCACTTTTATTCATACAACCTCAGAAAATAAAAGTTTTCACTTATTCAAAAAATATTTGGTAAGTGCTTTTTGTGTGTCAGGCTAAGAGTACATCCATGTACAAAAGAAACACAGTCTTTCTGCTTCTAGTGTTCACTGTGTACAGCAAGAAAATCAAGCACTGAATAAATAATCACAAATACAAAGAAAACAGACAGGGAAGAAATAATGAGGGAAGAGGATGTCAAGACAAGTTTGCCTGAATAAACAGTGACTTTTCTATGGAAACTTGAAGGGCGAGTTCCACTTGTCCAGTGTGTTTAGGGGAGAGGAAAATGAAGCATCCCTTTCAGAAGGAACAGTATATGCAAGAGAGTATGAATACATTCCAGGACATGAAGAGAGAACAATGGACTAGAAGTGGGAGAAGACTGCAGACATGGTTATAAGCAGACAGAGCTAAGAACTCTGGACTGTAGCCCAAAGGCAATGAGAAACTGTTGAAGAGTTTTAAGAAGGGGAGTGCTGTGATTATTTTTATCTGAAAAGAACATTCTGGCTGCTCCGTGGAAAATTAAGTGAAGGAAGGCAAATGAGGTTGTAGGAACACCAGGTAGGCAACAAGAGCACTATTTCATGCAAGAAATGATGACAGATTGAACTCAAGCCTGGTATTAGAAATGGAACATGAGCATATTCAAGAACTACTGAAGAGATAACATCCACATCATCAAAAGGACTTAGTAATGAATTGGAGGAGGGAAAAGAGAGAGGGGGAGGTGTCAAAAATAACTCTTAGGTTTCTGGCTTGAGCAACTGCCGTGGATTAGGTATTCCATTCAGCGAGACAGAGCACCCTGGGAGAAGAATTTAGATCCCAAGTGCAGTGTTAGACATACTGAGCTTCAGGTCTCTCTGAATCAGCCAAGTGAAGATGCCAAATAGACAACTGAATATCATGTCTGGGATTGAAGAGACGTCTGGGCTGACAATACAGTATTAGGAGTCACTGGAAATTCAACTGGTTATTGAAGAAATGAAAATAAATGAGACAGACCAGAGAGGGAAAAAAATGAAAAGAGAAAGTGTCTTGAACAGAGAGTGTCCTGAATAAGACTTTTAAAAGGAGGAAGTTGATGTGAGTAAAGAGTTTTAGATGGAGTGGCCAGAGAGTATCTGTGGAAAACACGGAGGATGGTGTGGAATATGGTGAAGAGGGCCGCTAAGGTGATGGGTCCCACCATCCAAGCTGGACAGAGAAGGAAGCAGAGACAAGAGGGGAAAGAAGAGGGGTGGTCAAAGAAGAGACGGGGAGTAACATTTTGTTACACCTACTCCCCACCTCTACTCCACTAACTTCACATAAGCGAAACTGAGGCATTTTGTCAGTTTATACACTTAGAGTCTGTAATTATAGAAACAAGTCTCCATTTTGAATAGTTCTATAGCACTATTTGAGTATGGAAAGTATATTTACGTTAATATTTCACTGTATCCTCATATCAACAATCAGGAAGGAAGGGAAGAGATTGGCTCCGTACACAAATGATGAACTTGCCTAAGATCCCTCTGGGTTTGTAAAGCCAGAATTCAGACCCAAGATTCCTGACTTGGTCTCCAATTCAGGCCTCTTCCCACTGGATCAGGTCAATCTAGCCAGAAACACCAAGGTGCAGCTCATTTGCTGGCAAGTCCTCCGTTCACTGTGAGAGCAGAAACCTGGGTCTGATTCCTGATTTCAACAAAGGGTTTTGTTCTATCTAGACAACCTGAAAGTGTGTTTTCAATGCCAAAAAAATTGAATAGGGGGTAGAGAGAAAACACTACATGGATATATCTGAGATAGATATACATCTCTATCTCTCTCTCTATCTCTATATCTACCTTTACCAATGACCTGAAAAGTAAATTTTTCACATGAAGATTCAGGAAGTCCTCATTTTGATGGAAGATTAAAGATGGAAGAGGAGAGGGGAAAAGTGCAACCTCTAGTATTAAAACCACTGTGCCATTTGAAGCTGAAGGTAGAAAACAAAAGCTGAAGTTTAATCAGAAGTATCAGCATACAAGTGCTCCATGGAATGGCTGCCTGCTCCGTGACATACTGCTCAGTTAGAGTCGTATGAACACATGGTGACTGGGTATGTCGTGTCAAACAGGTGGAGGCAGAATGTTGACCTCAGTACTTACCTTAAGAAAACATAATTTAATGGTGAATCCATCCAGCCTAAACAGAACCACTTAACTTAAATAATCAGAATTTATCAATTGAGGTTTTAGCTAACGAGCACTGAAAAAAAATACACTTAGTATCTTCACAACGAAACCAATGATTACATTTGTTGTTAAAATTAAATGCTAATTCCTGCAAGAAATTTTAAACTAGAATGATCATGTAATCCAGTAATCCCCACTTCTGGGCATATATACAAAAAAAAATGAAAGCAGGGTCTCAAACAGATATTTGTACATCCATACACAGCAACATTATTCAAAATAGCCAAAAGGTAGAAGCAACCCAAGTGTCCATGGACAGATGAGTGGATAAACAAAATGTGGTATGTGCACACCATGGGACATGAGTCAGCCTTAAAAAGGCAGGAAATTCTGATGCATACTACAACATAGATAAACCTCGAGGACATTAGGCTAAGTGAAATAAGCCAGTCTCTAAAAGGCAAATACTGTGACTCCACTTATATGAAGTATCTAGAAGAGTGAAACACATAGAAACAGAAAAAATGGTGATTGTCAGGGGCTGACAGAAGAGGGAAATGGGGAGTTATTTTTTGATGGGTAAAGAATTTCAGTTTTGGAAGATGAAAAAGTTCTGGAGATTGGTTTCACAATGTGATTATACTTAATACTACTGAACTGTACACTTAAAAATGGTTAAGATGGTAAATTTTGTGTTATGTGCATTTTACCGAAATTAAAAAAAAAATCTAATAAAAAACTAAATATCACATAGAATACTAATTCAACCATGAACTAGAATAAATCCAAGTCATCTAAACTGAGATCAGACTCAAAGAAAAATATACCCTGCAGATTTTGTTATCTTTTTTTAGATTTCATTAGAACCTACCCGTGAAAGAACACGTCAGTAAATATATTAATACTTGAAGAAGGCTTCCTAGTAAAAAGAAGGAAGCCTAATAAATATGAACTTTACAGTCTGGTGAAAAGTTTGATAAACCTAAATATTAAAAAATAATTTGTAAAGTTACATTTACCCATCAACTATTTGTCTTCTTTATCTAAGTTCTAAAGCATGCTTCGGGAAAAAAACCTAGAAAGATAAAAATTATCTACAAAAACTCATATAATCTTTTGGTTCTTATTTTTAAATTTTTTCAAATCCCACTCAGAAGGTAGGAGAGAGATTCCCAACTTCTGAAATATCATTGTTATCTTCAAGCAAGCATTTCATATGTCAGCACATCCCACCTTCAAGGTTAAAGCCCCATATATTTGTGAGTCCATTACCTTGCGAATAAAGTTGACATGGCATTCGCCCTTCTGCACACTTGGAGGGCAGTTTGGGGGCACCTGGTAGCGAGTGTGAGCTCTGCTCTGCTGTGCCGCATACAACACTGGTGATTGGAAACGCAGCTCAATGGAGTTTATGGCTTTGACCACACCAGTAATATCAAAGCTCTGAATTAAAGAGAAAGAATAGATGTAGAAGTAGCCTCATGTGTAAAATTTTAGATATAGGCAGATAAAAGATGGAAGAGGAGATGCATAAAATAATTGAAAATCTTTAGGGTTAGCCTTTTTGCAGGAGAAAGCACTTTTCCAAACTACTATAACTCAGTTGCCGACTTTTAGTTATAACTGAATACATTCTCCTACCCAAATGTAAATATCCAGATTTCTCCTTCTGTTTTTACTGACAGATGATGGTCCTAGGTAAACAGGGAAAGCAGAAGATATATTTAGCTCTGGAACGTCTGCTCTGGCTATTTACATATGGCCTTGAACTGCCAAGGATTTCCTCGACTCTTCATGACAACCTGAGTCTTTGGTATGAATAGCATGTATTTCTAAGTCATAAGTTATTTTTGTTTTGAGAAGTCTACCCTTGAAAGGGAAGAGAGATCAGGACATGATCTCTTAATATAATTATTCCAGAAAGGGAGGAACATTTTCTTTTAAAATGGTGTCTCAATGATCATTTCCCATGAAATTCTGGATCATCAAATAACAGAGAAGGGAAGAGCATTTGTTGAATAATTCCCATATGTCAAGAACTGTGAGAATTATTTGATATAATTCGCTTATTAAATGCTCACAGTTACTCTATAGCGTTTGTAGTGTTTTCATCATTCTATAAATGTGACAACTGAGGAATAAAATAACTTACCCAATGCTTCAAAGAGCTTTTACCTGCCTGATGGGCAAATATGCACTAAAATTTCTCTACTCACAATAACGACACAAACACATATAAGTGGGTTTTCTTAACCTGATGTCATTATGTACTTACATATCTTTTGAACATGTTGTTTGTTTTCCCAATGGAAACATTATTGAGCAGGACTTTTGCAACTGTATCAACGCCCTCAAAAATCAAATTTACTTTTTGCCATTTGCTAAAAAAAAGAAAATATTTTTAAAACAAAATGTATAAAACATTAAATTAGATACGTCTTTTTTTATTAATGACTAAAGGAATATTTCACAAAAAATATACATCCTTAAAAAGCAGTTTCCAATGAAATTTTCAGAAGTATTCGTTTAACATATTTTTATTTTAAGTGATCCAAATTACCTTTCTTCATAATATTTCAATCACCATAAAATCAGGAGCAGAGCTAATAATGTTCAAATTCATTGACTTTTTTTCTAGGACTTCACAAAGTTCTCACGAGAACCAAGTTAAGTAATAGACACAAAATACTTTTACAAACTATTAAATTTACTGATACTATCTAAGAGAAAACATTAACTAACTAACAAGTATCTATGAGTGATATTATGTGCCCAGGACTTGCTAAGCCTAACGGGAAACTAAAACAGTCGCTAAATTTAAGGAGTCTGCAATCTCCTTGGCATTCAAGCCTAAATACAGGAAACAAAGAGAAAACTTTCAATTTTCTACTTTGTAGTATAGTCTTATTGGACAAACTACAAGTGCTATCAGCGTTTATGTCATAAGAAAAGGCTTCAAAAAGGAAACAAGAACTTAAAGAAGAACAGAATAAATTATGTGGTATACCCAAACAATAAAATATTATTTGGCAATTAAAAGAAATGAAGTACAGCAGATCCTCGAATAACATTGTTTCAGTCAATGTTATTTCGTTATAATGTTGAGGAGGAAAAAAAAAAATCAATTCCCAGCCGGGGCCACTGTCTGTGTGGAGTTTGCATGTCCTTCCCATGTCCGCGTGGGTTTTCTTCGAGGACTCTGGTTTCCTCCCACATCCCAAAGATGTGCATGCGAGGTGAATGGCATATCTACATTGTCCCAATCTGAGAGAGAGAGAGAGAGAGAGAGAGAGAGAGAGAGAGAGAGAGAGAGAGAGAGAGAGAGACAGACAGACAAAGGCGATGGAAAGGCATCCTGTCCAGGGTGGTTCCTGCCTTGTGCCCTGAGTTCTCTGGCGAGTCCCCAGCCACCCGTGACCCTGAACTGTATTATAGGGTTGGAAAACAATGATCTTACTTGTTTTTATTCATCTTTCTCAAATATATCTATAGCTTACATTTATTCCAATGTTTAATATTAAGAGTGTTTTGGGTCTTTATTTAGAAGTTTCGTGATGTTTTTATGACCAAAATTATGCCTTAGGAACTTAACTCTTATTTATATCAATTTGCCTATGGTAAAATTGGTTTTCTTATCTTTGTTTCACTTCCAAGAACCTATCAACAATGTTAAGTGAAGACTTACTGTGCTTGTGAATATGAACTTTGAAAACACTCTTCTGCTAACTGAAAGAAGCCAGTAACAAAGAACCACATACTGTATGATTCCACTGATATGAGATGTCCAGAAGAGAAAAATCCATAGAGAGAAAATAAATTAGTCATGGCCTAGGGCTGGGTAGGAATGTTGGGGTGAGAGTGGAGAATGGGGGATGGCTGCTAAAGGGTAAGACTTTCTTTTGGGGGTGAGGAAAATGGTCTAAAATTTATTACAATGATGGTTGTACAACTCTGTGAATATACTAAAAACCATTGAATTGTACACTTCCCATGGGTGAATTGCATGGTATATGAATTATACCTCAATAAAGCTATTTTTTTCTAATGAGTAGAAATGCCTAGAGGATAGACCCCAAGAGAAAGAGCAAAACCAAAACATGGATGTGCTTTCAGCATCAATAACATTAAGGTAACAGGCTTGATTCAGGTACAAAAGTGGCACTGGGAGCTAAGCGGAGAAATCAGGGCAAGTCAGGAGGGCAGGAGAGGATGCAAGAAGGGTACAAGGCTGAGAACATTGAGCAGCATTTTCACAAATAAGCAGAGAAGATTGAACTTGATTTGTTAATCAAAGGGAAGACACTTGTTACTGAGCAAGAACATTATGGTAAAAATCAATATTTTGGGAAGATGAATCTCATGTTTCTGCATATGAAAGACTGGAGAATAAAAAGACAAAGCAAGAAATTTAGTTAGGCAGCTTTGGCCTAATTTCAGGCACTCCCTAATAAAGGTGTAGGCAAAGGCGGAAACTTGGAAATGAGGAAGACGGGCTGAGTCATGAGCAATGACAGACAAAAATCAACAAGAGTCAGGAACAGACTGAATACAGGAAGATGATGAAAAGATACAATGACTCAAAAATGCCCTAGGCATAGAAGACTGGGAAAATGGTGTTAAATTAAGAGAAATAAGGAGGCTGTTAGAATATAAAGTAAGCTTTAAATGGGAAAGTCAGTTGGTTGAATTTGTACATGCTAAGTCCAAAGGTTAAGACCCCTACGAGAGGTTTTTTTTAAGCATCACCTGGAAATAAGAGCCTGGAGCAGAGTAACTCTGTGATGTTGAGCACCATATTCTGGCTTTATTTCTCTTTTGAGAGGCTAGTAAATCATTAGTCAAAAAAGCCCTATAAAAGGGAGAGACAAATTATTTTTTTTAATTTAGCAATAATGGCGGTAGATATAATTGGGTTACATTCTGCTACATAGAACATTACTAAAAACTATACCATGCTTTTCCTCATTGCCTCACAACATAATGTAAGGCCAATGCCATAGACTCAATGGCTGGTTAACACCACATTGAACAAATGATGTATCTCAGCTCATACTTGACAGTATTTTAGAGAGAAAGAGAGAGAGAGAGAGAGAGAGAGAGAGAGAGAGAGAGAGAGAGAGAGAGAGAGATACATTCTATTGATTACTGGGAGTAGGGAGAAGAAAATACACATAAGAGACTTGACCAGGTCTAGGTGACTCCATTCTAACCACCAGGATAATGACTAAGATATTTCATGACTGAGGATCAGTGACGCCATCCTCATCTACAGATCAAAACATAAATCATATATTCGCCTTTATGGTACAAGGCTTTTGTCAGACAACTCTCTGATATGCAACTTAAATAAACAAGAGATTATTGCAGAGACAGAAAAAGAAGAAAAGCTCATATAATAATAAACAAATAGATACAGATACAGTAATAAATATAGATATAGGTATAGGTATAGATATAGATACAGATACATAGATCTAGATAGATATAGAAATAGATATAGATATATACACACGTACCTAATATCAAAAGGGATTTTAAATTCCTTGCTATAGGTCCAATTATCCAAGGAGATCCATCTGTAGTTAAGGTCATTAAATCTGTAGTAAGGATCCTGTTGATAAAAATTATGGTAGTTGATTACATATGCAAAATTAAATAAACATGAAATAAATTATTAGCGATCGCTATTTATCACCTAAAAATGAATGAACTCTTGGCCCAGGAGTACAAGCATTTCACATGCCAACACATCCCATCCTCAAGGCTAAATCTCCATCCATTTAAGAGAGCACTATCTTTCAAACGTTACATGGCATTTGCATACTAAAAATTCTAAAATATGAAAAAAAAAAAAAAAGCCCAACAAAATACCTGAAAGGAATAAGCTCTGAGATATAAATAATATAGTTTCATTATCAAAGAACACTATGGAGATTAAGACTGGCTTCCCTCATTAAAACCAAACTCAGAACATCCAACCCATGAGCAGAGAAGAAAAGACAGAACTTCCGGTGTGCAGCCATCACTCTCTCATTGCCCTGTCGTTCTCACTTTGCTTGTTGCTGCCATCTCCTCTGGCCTCCCGAGACAATGCTTCTCCTCTACTGCCCAAAGGTCAGCATATTCCCACTCCTTGGATTCACTTAGCCATTTCCAAAGTTATTTTTCACTCAGCTTTACTAAGTGAGCACAAAAAGAATCTCTACAGAGAATACACAGGCAGCACAGATACCATCAAACTTACAAACTTCAAATTTCCTATATTATCGTAGACCGAGTCAGCAAACCACAACCCACAGGCCAAATTCAGCTCACTGCCTTTTTTTATGTGGCCAGCAAGCTAAGAATGGATGTGTGTCAATAAATAAAGTTTTACTGGAGCACAACCATTCCCATTCCTTTACAAATTGCATATGGCAGCTTTCACACTACAATAGCAGAGTTGAAGAGACCATGACAGAAACCACATTACCCAAGAAGCCTAAAATAGTCTCTAGCCCTTGACTGAAAATGGTTGCCAACCTCTGCCCTAGATGACTCGCCTACTGGGTGTTCACAGATGCTGTTCTGTCTGACTTTCCAGCCCCAAGTCCTCCCTTTCATAATCCTTAGGTCTTTCTTCCATTGACTTCCACCCTTTACTCATTTTCCCTCATTTTCCAGTTTACTTCCCACTTGAGGGCTCCCAGACAGGAGGCAGAACAGAAAGTGAGTAAGTGGAGATTTTCAGTTCATCTTCTGCGAACATCATCAGAGCTACCCAGAGGGAACAGTGCAGACATGGAGGGCTTCTCCCCATGACTGGGACAGGGCCAAGGAGCATTTCCTTAGGGACTTCAATTCCAAACGGAGAAGGAAAAACTGACTTTGTCTACATTCCGCAACTAACTTAGGTTGGCCAACAGCCATCTGGGCACTTGCCCAGAGCACAAATCTGTAAGAGACACTGCATCACTGGGTGTGTATCAAGATGGAAAGAAAGGTATCTGCCAGTAACTGCTCCTGACTGGAAGGCATATTTTAATATACCACTAGAGGAGGGAGTGGTTGGTGAGATTTAACAATAACCGATAATCACCAAACTGACTTTTAAGATCCAGTTAATGGTGAGGTTTTGTTCTGCTAAATGGGGTGTGAGAGGCCCAGTCAACCTGCTTCCTTTTCTGCTCTTACCCTGCCCACCCCCTTACCCTCCCCCACCCTCCACACAGGATTCAGCCTCTCCAATGAGTGAACATGGAATAAATATCTAAGGACACAGGTTTGAAGAGGCACCTAATTATTAGCCTACCCATGTGTTTCCACCCAGCCCTATTTATAACTCTACACTGCGGACTCCATGGAATACAGTTAAAAATGGAGAAGGAAGGTGTAAAGGCTAACACAGCTGCAACGTGTCCACCTACTGAGCCCTGGGGCTGCTGGTGATCTGGCTTGCGGGGCATGAGTCCCCTTCCAGTCTCTCAGAGCTCTGAAGGAGGCTGCATGTTGAGTTCAAGAGGGCAATCTTCTCAGGTACAATTTTTTTCTAGACAAACAGAACTTAGAGGTTAAAATTATTTTCTTACTTGAAAGAAACCAATCTGAAAGGGCTACATACTGTTTGATTCCAACTATATGATGTTCTAGAAAAGGCAAATAAAGCTATGGAGACAGAAAAAGGATCAGTTGTTGCCAGGGATTAAGGGGGAGAGAGGGATGAATATGCAGAGAATAAGATTTTTTAGGGCAGTGAAACTACTCCGAATGACTAGAAAGGTGGATGCATATCATTATATGTATGTCATTATACCTTTGTCAAAACCCATCAAATGTACACCACCAAGAGGGCACGCTAATGTAAAGTATGGGCTTTGGGTGGTGATGATGTGTCCATGAGGTTCACTGATGGTAGCAAATGTACCCCTCTGGTGGGGGATGCTGCCAGTGGAGACTGTACATGTGCGGGGGTACATGGGAACTGTCTATATTTTCCATTCAATTTTGCTGTCAACCCAAAATTGCTCCAAAAACTGAGATCTTTAAACAAATTATCCTACTAACGGACAATACCTTATTTTCTCTAAAATAAAAGTTGCAGAGGCTTCAATTACATCTATAATAACTACTCCAAATGCTAAGCAACCAACGTAATTTGGTTCCCGATTGGTCTGACCCCCTTTGCACATATTAAAAGTCTGAGTCCTATTTACAGCAAACAGCAGTTCAGCATTACATCTGATGACTAAGGACCCACATAAGTTGCTGAGCTGTTAAGCAAACACATGAACCCTAAGGACAACAGCAGTATCATTTGTTGAGCACTTATTGTATGTCAGCCTCCAAGATAGGTACTCACACACTCTTATTTTCATAACAAACATGAGTCGTAAATACCGTTTCATAGAGGAAGAAATTAAAACTCCAGAAGCTGGAGTGACTTTCCTGAGGTCCCACGACTAAGCAGAAGTACATCCAGGAACGAAACCAAACCACTCTAACACCGAGGTCTGCATTCTACACACTATAGTACAGTTGAAAGAATGTGTACCTCATGTCACATATACTTACACTTTTACACCAGATGATCACTGCAACAAAAATAACAATAGCTGAGAGTTACTGCCTGGGACCCTATGGGGTAGGCATTGTCATCATTCCTTTTGCTAACAGAGAGTCCAAGGCTCAAAGTCAAATGGCTAGTAAGCGGTGGAACACTGATTCAGACCCAGGAAATCTGGCTCCAGAGTCCATATGTTGCATCCTTCTCTATCACTGCCATCAACGTCACAAATGCTGTCAATGATTACAATGTCAGTGCTACCTACCAAGTGGGTACCAGGAGATAAACACGCTATGTGGGGCCTGGGCTAATTATTTATAATTGATATGCACCATACTTGCTGTACATCAACAAACTATGTGTCATCAGACCACACAAATGACAGTATCAGTCTCATTTTCTCTATAAGCTTCGGAACTTTCTCTATTATATCTGCTTATTAGACACATAGACTCCTTAACCAGTTCTGTCTCTTCCACTCCCCAGTTCTGCTTTAGTCCAATGCCTGATTCTATACCAGACATAATTACTTCAAATGGAGCTAAATGGAGAAAAGAAAGTCTTTGTAATTGTTTCATTTACAGGTATTGTGTTCTTGGACACTTAAGCAAAAAAATAAAGTTTAAGAAAACATTTATTCAAAAACAAGCAAAACTAAACCATATGTTAATTAAGATTTGCAGACATTTGGTAAAACCTTAATTTGTAAAAAGCAAGAGAATGATAATTCAGGATAGTGGTCACCTTAGGGGGTCGTAGGCAATAGGACTAGGGGTCGGGGGCAAAGTAACTGCAGTGGTATTGGGAATGCACAAGCTCCTAAACTGGACAGCAGATGCATGGCTATTCACTTAAATTAGACTTTAAAATTCTTAAACACCCACGTGTGTAGCACTTTCCATGCATCGAGGACTCTATGAGAAAAAGAAAATGTTCATGGGAAGCTAAGTTACTTTCAGCTACCCAGGGGTTATTTATGTGTTCCATTCTGAAGAAGCTGTACTCTCCAACCCTCAGTTTGTTTACTGTCAAATAGGAGCTTCACCTACAATTCTTACTTCAGAGGGTGCACAGGTACAAGAAATCCCAAGCTCATGGGTAAGTCAACACATTTTGGTCAGCCTTAATATTTTTTTTTTTCTAAAACCCTTAAACTAGTAAATACTGCTTCTCATCTAACACAGCTCTGGTGAAAAGGGATTGCAATTTAAGGAAACTCCTTATTTTCTGACCAAAGAGGATTTAGAAGGGTAATTTCAAAGGTAAAACAAGACTATTTTCTTAGACCACTCCTAAGTGCCAGGCTAGAACTCATGAAAGATTAGAATAAATGCCAAAGAGAGACTTGTGACTGGTTCCTTTTCTAAAAGGTCTTGAGATCACTTTACATCATAAAATGATCAAATAAAGTCAGACAGTCCCTTCTTAAGTCCTCTGTGGAAGGTTAGTTTAACAACCAGAAAAAGAACCGTCTGTGTTAAGAATAAGTTTATGTTTGGTCATTTTGGACCATAACCATAGTACTTCCTTCTCTGAAACATATCAAAAATATTCATAAGGGTAATAATAGTATTGTGGTTAGGATCCATACTAAAATGTTTGATGATGAAATGATGTGATGTTTAGAATTACTTCAAAAGTAGGGTGGGGCATAGTAGATGGGGGAAGAAACAAAATTAGTCATGAATTGATAACTGTTGAAGTCAGGTGATGTATATAAATGGGAGCTCATTTTGCTACTGTTTCATATTTGAAATTCACCATAAAAAAGTTTAAAAAGTCTATTCACATGCCCATTGCCTCCTGGCAACTTAAAGGGTACAAAACAAAAATACGTTTATCCACATATTTTATTAGAATGTATTTATGATTGATAACTTACAGATTAGGGCCTCTATAGACAGACTCATGACTCCTTGGACAGAATGATTCCTTGGGACTCCTTGAATAAATGATTCAAATGATTCAGACTAACTTGTTAATCACATGCATGGCTACCATGATATAATCTTATAGCTTATATTTTATTAATTTGCACATCTAAAAATATCCTTGTCTGATCATTTGTCCCAATTACATGTGAAGAATATAAGGCAGTAATAAAATTTAGAGAAAAAGTACTAAGCATCTGGTGCCTACCATTTTCAGTATATGTGTATATTTACATATTTATAATATACTTTCTTCTATATTTAAGTATAGATTTTAAGTAAGAACACATCTTTATAATGAAGCCTATGCAGTTATTAAAAATTATTCTAGATCTATATTTATAAACACTTATAGATACAGAAAGATGTTCACTATATATTTTCAATGAAGAAGTAACTTTTAAAATGATGTTAGAGATTGATCTCATTTTTATATTATTGCATTTGTTTGTATATACTTAGAAAAATCTGGAAAGATATACATGAAAAATTTTACAGTGATTATCTCTGCTTTATAGTATACGTTTTATTGTTTTTTCTTTTTTATATTTTATACTTTTCTACATAATTTTTGTACAATAAACATTAAATATTTATAATTATTTTTAAAGAATTTAAAAAATGGGAATAAGAAAATTAAATCAGTATATGTGAATTGCATGCATGATAAAAGTAATGTTTTATATCAGTGGACAAAAGAGAAATTGTTCAAATCATGGGATATAAAAAAACTGCCTGGGGTGGCCAGTTAGCTCAGTTGGTTAGAGCCCAGTGCTCATAACACCAAGGTTGCTGGTTTGATCCCCACATGGACCACTGTGAGCTGCGCCCTCCACAACTAGAATGAAACAACCTGAAGCTGATGGGTCTTGGAAAAACACACTTTATAAAAAAAACAAAACAAAAAAAGCTGACTAACCATTTGAGAAAAACTCACATGAATCAAAATTCTAAATACAAAAAAGGAAATATAAAGATTTTAAAGGATGAAATATATGTCAATATTTATTTAATTGGGAGAGAGGGAGTTACTTTCAAAACATAATACCAAAGACAGAATCAATCATAAAAGACAAAACCTTACAAGATTACAATATATAAAACTTTAAAACACCAATAGGACCAAAGAATCATTTACAAATAGGAAAATTTTGAAACTATTTAACAAGAGGTCTAACAAATCTATGTTTTTAAATATGAATATCCAATAGAAAAAGATAGAATAAGTAACCCCAAATCACCAATAAACATATTTAAAAAAAACATATAAAAGGTGTTTAACCTCACTAGAAATTGTTTTTGTTTTTAAAAATAATATCCAATCTGCACCTAAAATAAACACTCTAATAAAATGAAGAAAAGAGTCTAAAACTGGTACAACTTTTATGAAGAACAACTTAGAAATACATATTAAATGACTAAAAAGTGCATACTCTTTGAATCAGCAATTCCACTTGTAAAACTTTGTCTAAGATAATAACAATGCATGCTAACTAAAATTTAGTTAAAAGGATCTTCATCAAAAAATAGAAAATGGAGTCAGATAACTATTCAACAATAAGTGATTGATTATAAATGACAGCAAATGTACACAATGGAATAAGAAAGACATTAAACATGTTTGTAGAAATGTTTATTGCACATCACAAAATATTTAGTATAAAAAGTTTGTTACACTGTCTATTTAAATACTTATCATAAATGTGTATACATAGAAAAATTCCACCTGGATATAGAGTATTTTTTTTTATTTTTAATAGTAATAGTTATCTCTGGAAGCCAGATTTCCAAGTTTTCTTCTTACTTACCTATATTTTCTAGTTTTGGCACACTGAGAATATCTTTTATTTAAAAAGGTTTTCAGACTTAACCACTGAGGAACAGACTCAGCCCAGGAAAGCTGAGAACATTCCTAACAAGAATCCCCTTATCTAAGCACTTCTCATAAGGTTATTAATTTGGTTTTCTGCCTCACTACACTGTAGCCACCCACAAAATAGGGACTGAGTCTTCTCATTTCTTTTTCATTTCTAATGCCTATGTTAGTGTATGGCATAATAGGCTGAATGAATGAATGAATGATAACCTTTAGGAGAGAGCCCAAAAGGCTCTTCAAGACACCTAAGGTTTAGATTGTGTATAGGAAACACAGTCACTATGAAACACCCAAGGCTGGCTACAGAGCCTCTCATTAATAATGAATTCCATTTAACCAAAAAATCTTGAAGTTTTCCTTGATTCTTCTTTCTTTCAAACCTCACATTCAATCTATCAACCAATCCAACTGAAAAAAAGTTGGTTCTACATTTAAAATGTGTGCTCACAGCCACTCTCACAGTTTCACTGGTACCACCTTGGTCCGAGCCAGAAATCATCTCTTGCCCATACAACTGTCATTAGTCCCCTTCTTGGTCTCCATGCTTCCATTCTGATGCATTGTAGTCTTCACACAACAGCCAGAATGACCTTCTAAAAGGCAAATCTAATCATGTAACTCCAAGCTCAAAATCCCCAACAGCTTCCCATCACCTGTAGGATAAAATCCAAAGCGTTTCCCAAGGCTTACAAACCCTGCGTGATCTGCCCTCCATGCCTCCTTTGAACTCATGCTCTTTCCCGCTGGCTCACAGGGCTCCAGCCACAACGGCCTACTTACTATTCTTGGAATTGTCAAAGCATGTTCCCATCTCAAGGCCTCTCCCTTCCGTCTTTTTCCCTCTTTGCTGGGAATGCACTTCTCTTTAAAATTGACCTCATCAAAAATATCTCTGCTTAAAAGTCACTTTATCAAAATAGCTATCTTTAACTACTTTTTCAAAATAGTAATCATTCCCAACCAGCCGTCACTCTCTTCCTTTAACCTGCTTTATTTTTCTTCAGTGACCACCTGTCTTTATATTATCTATTAATTTGTTTGTCTATCTCCTCCACTAGAGCGTCTATTGGACAAAAACTTTGTTTTCTTCACCACTCAATTTCAAGCACTTAGAAAAGTGCCTGCCACATTGGAGGTACTGAATAAATACGTATGAAATAATTAGGTGAATTAATAAATAAATGAACGACTTTAACAAGATATGCTTCAAGTTCTCATGTAAACACAGTGTTTGGGCAGTGTCTGCTCTAAACTAGAGTATTTCCTGAGGCTGATACCAAAAAGGGATGTTGTAATAAAGCAGGTCTTACAACAACATCACATTATACAATAATGATACTGATGTTGATGATTATTGTCAATAGGCCTGGAGTTTCGCAATCCCCAAAAGGCCTCCTAGTACCATTTAAGTCCCTCATCGACCTTATTGAAACTTAAAGTTTTTCTAAGAATTTATGAACAGATTTAACAGATACTGTGAATTATTCCCATGAGGAAAAGTCAGTTATTTCATATTATGAGCAACCTCATTCTCATTAACTAGTAACCAAACATTGTTTCCTGATACATAGCCCTGTAACATAGAACAATCTGATTTGCGAAAGCCACTAATGATTTCCCATTGGCTTGATTCCGTCAGTGAAATGAGACAAAGAGACCCTGCAAAATGAACACAGTCATTCTCAAAGCCAGTGTAAGTGAAACCTCAGGAACCAAAGTCAGCTGTGGTCTATTTCACACGTAGTTTGTTAACTAAAAAAAAAAAAAATTAAAGTAGTACTTAAGTTTGAGAATTATTTAATTAAAAAATAAACTGGACTGTAGTCAGTGTCAATTATACTTCCTTTCTGACATACATTCTTGAGAGAAAAAAAGCTAATATGTACCAGATCAGAAATTTTGCATAACCCTCATTGACCATCCTGTCATTTAAGTAAACTTTGAATGACATTCTTGACAGTCAACCAGTGATTCAAAAACACATGGTTTTTCACAACAAGGGGGTAAGTGCAGCATCGTACAGAACCCAGGCTATGGAGTCAGGCCAGCATGGGTTACAATTCCATTTCCGCCACTTAGTTGCTATGTGATCTTGGGTAAGTTCTCTAACTTCTCTGGGCTCTGTAACTCCACATCATCCATAAACGCAGACAAGAAAATGTACTCCATAGAGTTCTGATGAGGATTAGGACAATGGGTGCAAACCACTTATCAAGTACGTTTTGCCCCAGACAAAAACAATCAAAGGATGGGGAAATGCAGGTAGAATCACAAACACAGTGGAAGGTGGTATTCAGTTTGCAAACCACTGCACACTGGCAGCCAAGCAGGAAAACGTCCCCCCCAAAGAGTCTATGAATTGGAGCATCTATTGGGGGGGGGGGGAGAGAGAGAGAGAGAGAGAGAGAGAGAGAGAGAGAGAGAGAGAGAGAGAGAGAGAAATAGAGAGAGAGAGACCCCCCCACCACCGCTTCTCCCTCCCCCCACATGCCTTGAGAAGAAAGAGCACCTGTCTTCAATCTCAACCAGCCTAAAAGTTATTTAGCCTTTACACCTGCACTGACAATCCTAACCTTACACTTACAGACCTGTCTCCTCAACACATGTGTTGCAAAACCCCATATTTGATTCCCTGAGGCCTAGCAGCAAAAATGAAAACCTGTAACATTGCTAAATACAGTTAACGTTTACTTAGCAAACTACTATCATCCCCTGCAGTGTCCATGTTGTTGAAACGGTAATCCCCCGTCTCAGGCTTTGTCAGTGACGGGTGCTTTCTATCCACCCTTCAGTGAAGAACCAAGACAGTAAGTAAACCGCTCGTAGCAAGACGGTTTGCCCTATCTAAACTTCCGTTTTCCAGTTGCTGAGGTCCCAGCGCGGCTGGGTCAGTCTCCATCCAGCACAGACCAGGGGTGCTCTTTGCCAACAGTAGATAAAACTGCTTTGGCAGTTTCCCCACACACCACAGGCTGCAGAGAGGAAGTCAGTGCCAGAGCGAGAACGCCCAGGGCTGGGGGCTACCAGGAAGTTCCTGGGCCCCTCACCATGAGGGGAACGCGGGCGCAGCCTCGCGGAGACTGTCGCACACGGTACCTGGATGAGGTTCCGCTGGAACAAGGCGCTGTGCACGCAGCCGGGAACCTCCCCGGGCAGCTCCAGCGAGCCGTTCCCGCTGCGGATCCTCCAGCTTCCCCGCAGGCTGAGGCTGCGCGCCGCAGCCCTGATACCCGCACCGCACAGCGCGAGCAGCAGCAGCAGACGGAGGCGCATGCCGGGGCGCCGAGGGTTCAGTCCCCCCCGCCGCAGGGGGCTGCGGAAGCCACAGCTCACTCCGGCGCCAGCCCTCCGGGTCCCGGCCCTGCCCCTGGCTCCTGGCCCCGCCCCCCGGGTCAGCTGAGCTGCGGGGACGCTGAGCGTGAGTGTTGAAGCAGCCGCGGGAGGGCTGCGCTGTGGGCTCAGATCCCTGGGCTCTGGGCCCTCCTGAGCGCTAGTTCCCGCTGCCCCGGCGTCCGAACGGGAGACGAAACCGTGCGCGGCAATCGGGACACGCAGATCCCTGGGCTCCAAGTGGCGCAAAGCCTGGGGAAGCTCAGGGACAGACAGTAGTAAGCGGAGACCACAACTACAGTCGTTCCTCACTGCTTCAGAGAAGCGAAACACCGAGACACCCCACCACTTTTGTTCCCCCGAATTTCCCCAGACCCCCATCCACGCTGCAAGGTCCTCCTGGCGGCGGAGACGCCCACTTCCTGCAGCTCCACAGTGGTCTCAGAGCGCACCCCGCCCTTCAAAGAGTAAATAATCACTAAAAGTACCTAGTACTAGTAATTCGTGGGGTTGTTTTGAGGGCTGAGAAAATCCGTGTACAGCGTGCAGTACCGAGCCTGGCCCAGAGAAATCGCAGCACGTTAGCTAATCATCTGACTGGACTGTGACCTTCTGTTTAATTATGCCCCATAGAGGAGACCCTGAGGTTCCAGAAACCTGCACTAAATGTGCAAATTTGAAATCCTCTGCTGCTCACTAGCTGTGGGACTTGGGCGACCCACCAATCTTTCATATCTCCATTTCCTGAAGTCGGAAATGTAGGTGGTACTCCTTATTCAGGTCGTTATAAGCATACAATGGGTTAACATAGATGGCTGTTCCTAACAATGCTGGGATACCCAAGAAATACCACAAGTTTCATAGTCACATGGTCTATTTGACTCCCGTTTTTGCAATAGGCTATAACAGTGATCCTAAGAAGTTGAGAGAGAATTTCACATTGCATAAAATAGACGGGCTTATTCCTCTGTTGATGTTATCTGTCTAATTTCGTTATTTCGAAGGAAGTTTTTAAAGAGAAGTTGTCCCTCATCAAGTCCAAGCTTTGTTTTGCCTTCTAATGGTCCTAAATCCATAGATACAAGACAGTATTTTACTTTTTCAGAGTCACTGTTTTTCACAAGCCTGTTTTTCAAAAGCCTTGGCTTTAGGGACATTATGGATTGTCCAGCCCAAGCCTCTGGCTTTATAGCTTATAGAGGGAACAGGGTCCAAACAGGTCAATTGACTTGCCTATCATACAGTGGCAGACAGGACCAAAACTCTCCTTTCCTGGTCCTTAGTCTCGTTGCAGTTGAGCGTGTTCATATTAAAGGGGAAAGGCTCTGGCTGATTCAAAGGTTTCCTCACTCCAGACGCATTCTTACTTTTGATAGGAACGAAGCTCTCAATTCAAATAACATGCTATAATGTTAGATGGCCAGCCCTGGTACGTTCAAAACTGATAACATGATTATGGCCATAAGAATACAGGAATTTTTTTTCATAAATCCCAGAGATTCCGTTAAGCCAAGACAAAAGAAAATTCATGCCAGTAAATATGTTTGGATATATTCTGTTGTTCTATTAAGAAATATTTTAGGGAATCTATTCGTTAAAAAAAAAAAAAAAAAAACTAGAATAGAAACATCATTCCTCCTTTCATTCCAGGACAAACATAACGTTGTTTGGATTAGTACTTTGTTTTGAAAACCAAGAGCTTCAAGCAAATGCAAAGCCCTAATAAGTATTCTGCCTACAATTGTGATTGGCACAGGTGACATGATAAAGTGTTCATTTTGTTATAGAATTAATTTTTTGCCCATTATTTCTAGAAAAAATAAATCTTATTTTGTGATAGTCATAAAACTTCTCAATTCATGTAATTTAAAGGCACAATATCAAATACAATTCTAAAAGTAGTCACCCATTCTGTAACCTTACACTGTATAATATAAATGAATTCCATTTTGATCATCTCATTTGATGCTTTCCAGAATTTAGGTTATTTAGATCATGTGATAGTTCCTTGGTTTAAAGAAACAAATACAGCCTACAGAGTTTAAATGACATACAGCGCCAATATTCTGCTACAGGAGGTCAAAGAGGGCTTTTTGGCCCATTTCACCATGCTTCCTTCATTTCTAAATATATGAAGTTGGTAAACTCACTGAATGCCATGGTATACTAAAGCCAAGGATGTTCCAATCCCATGAGATAATTACATAAATTATAATAAGGGGAAGAAAAATTCATTTTACTTGCAGAGGGAGTAGCCGCTCCATGTGGACCCATGGACCACAGGTGGGCTGCACACAGGCTGTGCAGAGGCTTGTAGAAATGAGTTCAGGTGTGTGACCCTCCAGGCCATAGGAAGCTATGTGCTCGCCATGCAGGAACTTAAATTTCTGTGTCAAGGGGGCTGAAAAAAGGTTATCACCTGGCCAAGGCTACAAGGTCACACAGATGGATTGTGTTCTGGGCCTGCAGATGTTTTCTGAATGTCTTCACACTCACACCAGCAACCCCCCAATACACAACCAGAATAGCTGTAAGCCTCTTATTCCCTGCAATGCCCTCCAACGCCCTCTACTGAGAAATCTTAACATTGTGTTCATTTTTTAAAAAGAAATGCTTAAAGGAATTCAGTTTATCACAGAGGATATGTCGAAAGGTGAATTTGGAGCCTAGAGGAAATAAATTGAACTCAAGTTCTAATTAGACATATATTAGATTGATTCATATCTCTTTCCGTGTTTCTTAGACTCTTGCCTATTTTACCATCTCTCTGTGCTACATTCTTCATATCTTCCATTGCTGTGTCTACTGGGGTATTAAACCTACTCTCTGAGTTCAAATTCCAATTATTCTATTTTTTTATTTAGGGAAGTACTTTTGGTTATTTTTCAAAACTGGTCACTTTTATAGTCTCTTGCTCTTTATTCATATTTCAAACTTCTTTTATTTCTGGCATGATGTTAAGAGGTAAAGTCTGCAATTTGATTACCTGATTTTAAATTCCAACCTCTGCCATTAGCTGAATAACCTTAGGTAAGTCATTTAGCCTCTTTGTCCCTTAGTTTCCTCATCTGTAAAGCAGGGGTAATAATATATGTTTGTTAATAAGGATATTAGTTTGTTGATAAGAAGTATATAACTAATAAATATATACTTGCTATGAGAATTAAGTTAACATATGTATAGTCAGTAATATTTTAATAACTATGTTCAGTGTCATAGGTAATAGACTTATAGGGGTTATCACTTTTTCAGATACACAGAGGGTGCCACAAAATGTATAGATATTTTAAGAAAGGAAAAAACTGTATTAAAATTGTAATGAATGAGGCTAGCATTCATTTGATTAATGCTACCTTTTGAGCGAATGTCTTACTACACATTGGTACGTAATTCAATCCAACTTCGAAAAGTGATCCATAGATAACATCTCTTAAAATGTGTACACTTTTTTGGGATTCCCCTGGTATAAATGTCTAATTACTATGTTGTTTTGTACACCTGAAACTAATAAAAAATTAAATTAAAATTTTAAAAAAAGGAGTTAACGTGTATGTAAAGAATTCAGAAGAGTGCTTGCCACCTAAAAAGTATTACGTAAGTATTGGCTACTACCTATTGTGGCTATTTTTTCTATTGAGGTGAAATTCACATAACATAAAATTAACCATGTTAAAACATACAATTCAGTAGTGTTTAGTATGTTCACAATGTTTTATAACCATCACTTCTAACAAGTTCCGAGCTTTTTTTATCATTCACACCGGAGACTCCTTACACGTTAAGCAGTCACTCCCCATTCTTTCCTCCCCCAACCCCCAGTGCCTGGCACACATCATTCTGCTTTCTGTCTCTATAGAGTTCATATAAACAAAATCATACAATATGTGACCTTTTATGTCTGGCTTCCTTCACTTAGCATAATGTTTTCAAGGTTTAGCCACTTTATTGCATGTATCAGTATTATATTCCTTTTTATGGCTGAAGAAAATATGTTATTATATGGATATACCACAATTTGTTTATTCATTTATGCATTGCTTCCACCTTTTGCTATTATGAATAATGCTGCTATAAGCATTCATGTACAAATATTTGTTTGAATATCTGTTTTTAATCTTTTAGGGTATATATCTAGCAATGAAATTGCTGAGTCGTAGGGTAATTCTGTTTAACTTTTTGAGGAACCGCCAAACTGATTTTCATAGAAGATACATCATCTTATATTTCCATCAGCAATGTATGGTTCCAATTTCTCCAAATCCTCAAAAATACTTATTTTCCATTAAAAAAGAGTTATAGCCATCCTACTGAGTGTGAAGTGGTATCTTATTGTGGTTTTGATTTGCATTTCTCTAAAAACAATAAAGTTGAGCATCCTTTTTTCATGTTTGCTGGACATTTGTATATCTCTTTTGGAAAAACATTTACTCAAATACGTTGCCCATTTTAAAATTTGGTTACTTATCTTCTTTTTTACATTCAATATTACGTTACTTTTTGGTGTACAGCATTGTGGTTGACACTTATATAACTTACAAAGTGATCACCACAATAAGCCTAATACCCCCTTGACACCATACATATTATATTATAGTCTATATTCCCTGCTGTATTTTAAATCCCTGTGACGATTTTTGTAGCTGCCAATTTGTACTTCTTATTCCCTTCACCTTTATCACCAAATCCCTCAACCTTCCTCCAACCTGACAAATACCAGTTTGTTCTCTGTATCGATGAATTTGTTTCTCTTTTGTTTATTTATTTTGAGTTTTAGATTCCACATATAAGTGAATTCATATGGTATTTGTCTTTCTATGTCTGACTTCTTTCACTTAGCATAATGTTCTCTACGTCCATCCATGTGGTCACAAAAGGTAAGATTTCATTCTTTTTTATGGCTGAGTAATATTCCACTGTATATGTGTACCACTTTTTCTTTATCCAATCGTCTATTGATGGACACTTAGGCTGCTTCCTTATTTGGCTATTATAAATAGTGCTGAAGTGAACATTATCTTTTCAAATTGGTGTTTTGGATTTCTTCAGATAAATACCTACAAATGGAATTGCTGGGTCATATGGTAGTTCTATTTTTAATTTCTGAAGAACCTCCATACTGTTTTCCATAGTGACTACCCCAATTTGCAATCCCACCAATGGTGCGTGAGGGTTCCCTTTTCTCTGCATCCTCACCAACACTTGTTGTTTGTTGATTTATTGATGATGGCCATTCTGACAGTGAGGTGATATCTTATTGTGGTGTTAATTTGCATTTCTCTGATGATTAGTGACGTGGAGCATTTTTCATATGTCTGTTGGCCATCTGTATGTTCTCTTTGGAGAAATGTCTGTTCTGGTCCTCTGTCCATTTTCTAATTAAATTGTTTGTCTTTTTGGTGTTAAGCTGTATGAGTTCTTTATATATTTTTCATATTAACCTCCTATCAGATATATTGGCAAGTATCTTCTCCTATTCAGTAAATTGTCTTTTTGTTTTGTGGGTTTCCTTTACTTTGCAAAAACTTTTTAGTTTGATGTAGTCCCATGTGTTTATTTTTTCTTTGTTTCCCTTGCCTGAGGTGATAAATCAGTAAAAATATTATTAAGGATAATGTCTGAGTTTACTGCTTATGGTTTCTTCTAGGGGTTGTATGGATTCAGGTCTTTCATTTAAGTCTAATCCATTTTGAGTTTTTTCTTGTATATGGTGTAAGAAGGTGGACTAGTTTCATTTTTATTGCATGTATATGACCAGTTTTCCCACACCATTTATTGACTAAACTGTCTTTACCCCATTGTATGTTTTTGCCTCCATTGTCATAGATTAATTGGTCATATAAGCATGGGTTTACTTCTGGGCTCTTTATTCAGTTCCATTGATCTATATGTCATGTTTTATGCCAGTACGATGTTGTTTTGATTACTATAACCTTGTACTATAGTTTGATATTAGGTAGCATGATACCTCCAACTTTGTTCTTCCTCAAGATTACTTTGGCTATTTGAGATCTTTTGTGGTTCTACATCAATTTTAGGACTATTTATTCTAGATCTGTGAAAAAGAAATACCATTGATATTTTGATAGGAATTGCATTGAATCTATAGATTGCTCTGACTAGTATGAATATTTTAACAGTGTTAATTCTTATCTATGAACACAGTATATGCTTCCATATATTTGTATCTTTTTCAATTTCTTTCTTCAATGTCTTATAATTTTCTGAGTACAGGTCTTTTACTTCCTTGGTTAAATTTATTCCTAGGTATTTTTTTTATGCAATTGAAAATGGGATTATTGTCTTAATTTATCTGTTTATTACTGGTATATAAAAATGCAACTAATTTCTGAATATTAATTTTGTATTCTGCTACATCACTGAATTCATTTATCAGTTCTAGTGGTTTCTTTGGTGAACTCTTTAGAGTTCTCTATATGTACCGTGTTTCCCTGAAAATATGACTTGCCGGACCATCAGCTCTAATGTGTCTTTTGGAGCAAAAATTAATATGAGACTGGGTATTATATTATATCAAAGACCCAACCTTATATTAAAATAGACCAGGTATTATATTAATTTTTGCTCCAAAAGACGCATTAGAGCTGATTGTTTGGCTAGGTCTTATTTTCAGGGAAACACAGTAGTAGTAATTGATTTCAGATCTTGTTTCTTCTTGATTTAGTCTTGGAATATTATGTTTCTAGGAATTTATCCATTTCTTCCAGGTTTTCCAATTTTTTTGGCATATTATTGTTCATAGTATTTTCTTATAATCCGTTGTATTTCTATGGTGTCAGTTGTCACTTCTCTTACATTTCTGATTTCATTTATTTATGTCCTCTCTCTTTTTTTCATGATGACTCTGGTTAAAGGTTTATCAATTTTGCTTATCTTTTCAAAGAACCAGCTCTTGGTTTCATTAATCTTTTGCATTTTTTTTTTCACTCTGTTTCATTTATTTCTACTCTGATATTTATCGTCTCCTTCCTTCTACTCACTTTTGGTTTTGTTTGTTCTTCTTTTTCTTGTTCATTTATGTGTAAAGTTAAATAGTTTGAGATTTTTCTTGTTTTTCTTAAGATAGGTTTGTATTGCTATGCATTTCCCTCTTAGAACTGTTTTGGCTGTTTCCCTTAGATGTCGGGTGGTTGTGTTTTGATTATAATTTGTCTCAAGTTATCTTTTGATTTCTTCCTTGATCTCATTGTTAACCCATTCATTATTAGTATGTTATTGAGCCACCACATGCTTGTGTGTTTTTTAGTTTTCTCATGTAATTAATTTCTAGTTTAAAATTAATATCAAGATCGAAGAAGATGCTTGGTATGATTACAATCTTCTTTCTCAAATTTCTTGAGACTTATTTTGTGGCCTATTATGTGGTCTATTCTGGAAAATGTTCCATGTGTGCTTGAAAGAATGTATATTTTGATACTTAGAAGTGAAATGTTCTAAAAATATCAATTAAATCTGTTTGGTCTAATGTGTCACTTAAGGCCACTGTTTCCTCGTTGATTTTCTGTCTGTATGATCTATCCATTGATGTCAGTGGGATATTAGTGTCTCCTACTGTGATTGTTATTACTGTTGATCCCTCCCTTTCTGTCCATCAATATTTGCTTTATATATTTAGGTGCTCCTACGGCGGGTACATAAACGTTTAAAAGGATTATATCCTCCTGTTAGATTGATCTCTATCATTATGTAATGTCCTTCATCGTCTCTTGTTACAGCTTTGTTTTAAAGTCTATTTTGTCTGGTATAAGTAATGCTACGCCAGCTTTTAGGTTTTGATTCCATTTACATGAAATATCTTTTTCCATCCCTTTATTTTCTGTTTGTGTGTGTCTTTTGATATGAAGTGAGTCCCTTGTGGGCAGCTTATGTATGGGTCTTGTTTTCTTATCCATTCAGCCACCAAATGTCTTTTGATTGGAGCATTTAATTCATTTGCATTTAAAATAATTATTGATAGCTAGGTTGTTATTGCCATTTTATTATTCATGTTTTTTATATTTTCTCCTTCTCCTTCTCCTCCTCGCTCTCCTTCTTTTTCACGAAGTTCCCTCAACATTTCTTGTAATACTGGTTTGGTGTTGATAAATTCCTTCAGCTTTTTCTTATCTGAGAAGATCTTTATCTTTCCTTCAATTCCAAATGATAGCTTTGCTGGGTAGAATACTCTTGGTTTCGGGTCCTTGCTTTTCATCATTTTGAACATTTCATGCCAATCCCTTCTTGCCCGCAAAGTTTGCATAGAAATCAGCTGACAGTCTAACTGGAGCTCCCTTGTATGTAACTAACTGCTTTTCTCTTGCTGCTTTAAGATTCTCTGTCTTTATCCTTTGGATTTTATTTATGATGTGTCTTGGTGTTGGCATCTTTGGGTTCATCTTATTTGGGACTCTGCACTTCCTGGAATTTCTTTGCCAGTTTAGGGAAGTTTTCAGTCATTATTTCTTTAAATAGGTTTTCATTTCCATATTCTCTCTTCCCGTTCTGGTGCTCCTATGATGCGAATGTTTATACACTTGATGTTGTCCCAGAGGTCCCTTAAACCATCCTCATTTTTCTTTTCTTTTTTTCTGTTCCAGTTGGGTGTTTTGTGCTACCCATGTCTTCCAAATTGCTGATTCAACCTCTGCCTCATCTAATATGCTATTGAATCCCTCCAATGTAGTCTTCATTTCAATTATTGTATTCTTCATTTCTGACTGTTTTTTTTAATGTTTTCTATCTCCATTTTTATGTTTCCAATTTTTTTGTTAAAGTTCTCACTAACTTCATCTACTCTTCCCCTAAGTTCACTGAGCATCCTTATAACTAGTGTTTTGAACTCTGCATCTGTTAGATTGCTTACTTCCATTGTTTAGTTCTTTTTCTGGAGTTTTCTTCTGTTCTTTCATTTGGGATATGTTTCTTTGTCTCCCAACTTCGGCTGCCTTCCTGTATTTGTTTCTATGTATTAGGTAGGGCTGCCTTTTTCCTCCCAGTAGAAGAGTGGCCTTATATAGTAGTTGTCCTGTGGGGCCCAGTGTTGCAGTGTCCCTGGTCACCTCAGCCGGGTGCTCCAGGTGTCCCTTGCATGGGTTGTGTTACCCTCCTCTTGTAGTTGAGTCGTGGTTGCTGTTTGCACAACAATGGGAGGAATTGACCCTCTGGCTGACTGGTTGTGAGGACAGGCTGTGACTACAGCGGAGGAGCTGTGGTGCAGGGTCTGACCCTATGGAGCAGGATTTGCTTTAGCAGGCCTCTGGTGCCTGTCAAGTCTGCTCTTTGTGTGTCACCTGTGGAGACAGTTGAATGGTGCTCTGGCTTGGTCCAAAGCCAGCCACCAGACATACTGGTCCTGGGGCCTCCTATGTGAGGCCCCACCATGGGCCAAATTCAGCTAAAGCCTGTGCCCTGTCCAGGGCCAGCGGCATGAGGCACAAAGCAATCAGCAGATGGCAGCCACCTGCACTGGGCTTGGAAGTGCCTGAGAGGGGACACACCATTCATCAATGCTGGCTGCCAATAGTGCCAGGCTTGGCACTGCTCAGCAAGGGGTAAGAGGCTTGCCAAGGCCACATGCTGTTGTTTTGGGTTTTGTGAACCTTTGAGAGATTTTAGGAAAGTCCGCAGCATGAGCCAAGACAGGCCATTTGTATAGAAAAACCAATGGAAGAGGCTTGGGTGGGCCCTCAAGTTGAGTGGGTCGGGGGGGGGGGGGTCTCAGGGAATCACCAGGGCACGGCAGTCAGTGTTAGCCAGATTGATGGAGACTCAGATATGCCTCATGCTTGCATCTGCACACCAGGAAGGGGGAGGGCTCAACAAAGAAATAATGGATTCTGCCAGCACTTCTGTCTGGGAGGAAGCTGCTGCTGAAGCCAAGTTCCTCCCTGTATGTTGCTGGCACCTTTCGAGCTGCTGTCCTAACACTGGAGCTCAGAAAGAGTATGTCTATCAGAGATAAAGTCTGTGCACAGGCCCTTGAAGAGCAACACCTGAGACTCCAGCAGCCCTCTGTCTCCTTCAGCCACAATTTCTGCTGGTTTTCACAGGCAGAAGTTGTAGACTTCTCTCCCTGGCACTGGATTCCTGGGCTGTGTTGCCTGTTGTGGGGCTGGGACCCCCCCTTGCTCCTCTAGGGGGATCTCCACAACCAAGATATCCCTCCTAATTTTTAACCACCAACATGTGGATGTGGGACCAGCTTGTTTCACATCCCCACCACTCGTATGTCTCGAGGTGGCCTTTTCCATATGTCCTTAGCTGTAGGACTTCTGTTCAGCTAGACTTCAGGTGGTTGTCAATGATGGTTCTCCTCTAATTTACTTGTAATTTTGATGTGATCACAAGAGGAGGTAAGCAGTGTTTACCTACTCCACCATCTTGACTGGAAATCTATTGACACATTTTTAAAGGAAAGTTACTTTCCCAGCATTTAGTTGCATTTCACAGGAGAGTTAGTTGGTCAGGGTCATCATCCATACTGATAGGAACAGAAATGTCCATCTACTCGCCATGGTGGTATTTTACTTGTAGTCAAAGAATGTTCCATTTATTATTTTTCTATTGTATATTGCAATTTGGTGGGCAGGGCGTGTACTTCTGGAGTTAAAGCAAGAAATATCTTTTGCAAAGTCTGCCACTTAGCTTATAGTTATTAAGTATTTGACCACCTAATAACGTACCAAGCAGTCATCTAGTCATGAGGAATATTAGCAGAACAAAATCCCTGTTCTTATAAAGCTTACGTTCGGGGGTGGGATTGAAGAGTAAACAATAAATACTGCATATAAGGTAGCTGATACTGAATGCGCCATGGTGCACTCTGTAATGGTGGTGCTATTTTATATAGTTGAGAAAAGCCACTTTGATAATTTGACATTTGAACAGAAACTTAACAATTAGCAAAGTGGGAGCCATGTATCTGAAGTAAGATAATTCTAGGCAAGGGAAGAACAAGGGCAAACAACTTAGGGCGATAGCCTTGTGTTCAAGTCTCAGTAGGAATTGTGACAGAGCTGAAGAAGTTGGGGAGGCAAGTAAGTGATTAAAGATGTAGAGGTGGTGGGAAGTCAATGCAGCCTATAAATTGGCTTTTAGTCCTTTTGGTTTTTACTCTGAGATGGGAAACCATTGTGTTTCAAAGTGATGCAAAGTGCTGAGATGATCTCACATGATTTAAAAGGATTATGCTCGGTGTTGTGTGGGGAATAGAGTGCAGCAAAGAAAAAAGCAGGGAGACGACTCAGGCAGTTACTGTCATAATCCAAGTTAATAGATGATGGAGCTTTAGACCATTGTGGCAGCAGTGTTATGCTGAAGAGCTGAATAAAATTTCAAAGTAGAACTGACAGGATTGCTGTTTGATGTTCAAGTGGAGTGTGAGAAATCAAGGTTGCTGCCTAGGTTTGGGGCCAAGTGCAACTGGATGTTTACATTTACTGATGCCAAGAACAGGGAGGGGTGTGTGTGCATCGGTGTGTAGAAATCAAGTCAGTTTTGGACATCTTAAAATCACCCGTTAGGTGAATAAGAAGAAATTCAAGAGATGGCTGGCAGGTCAGCAGATGACAGTGGTTAACTGTGTCCTTAAGCAACTAGAGTATGCACGGACTCCCATTGTTTGGCCTTACGTCACCCTATTGAATTTGATACAGTAAAGGAACCCAGGTTATAGAGGCTCAGACACTAGGATGTAAAAACGAAAACTGGTTATTTTATAAATCATTTTATACAATACAGGAAAAAATTAAGAGGGCGCTTAAAAAAAATAAAAATTCACAGTGTACAACTTGAAAATAGTGTACAAGTTGGAGATAATTATCAGAATCACTGTGTACCAGGTTATAAAAAATTCTACAAAATGAGGCCAAGAAAGGAGCAAGTAGTTATAGGGTAGCAGGAAAGTGCAACATAGTGGTTAACTTCTGGGGACTTAAAATGTTCAGCTAACTTCAATCTTCCTCGCCTTTCTAGAAAACTTGTGCGCTTTCAACATAGTTCAACTTTTTTTTGGTGGGGAGACAGGGGGCTGTCATTTTAAAATTCTATTTCCAAATACTTTATCATTAACTTTCCCCATTACACTGGGAGACGTTTAAATAGCTACCTTAAGCTATAATCTGTTAAATTCAGTACCATTGCAAATATCCCCAACAAGACACCTGAATTTTTCACTCAAAAAAAGAAAAAATGTTGTTTTATATAAGGCCACGGGATGAGACTAGGGTTCAAATCCTTGTTTAGTTAACATTTAGCAGACTTTTGTATCTGCTTTTAAAATACTACCTGTCCATTGCTTGAATTACGTATTCCCCCAGAGTTAGTTCTTAAGTTATAAATTTGAACATTATATTGTTACTAAAGTTGTAGGATGTTATCTTAAATGTGTACATCAACCTAATTACTTATAATTCAAAGTACAAGTTTGTCAGACAAAATTCAGTACTTGGGCATACAATAAAACAAGTTGTTACAGCCATGAAACAGCAAGACATAAAAAAACTGTCTAAGGATTATTGCTGTAGTCTGTTAAAGGGAGAGTAGGAACAGACTTCGGAATTCCCTGGATGGCTTGTAACAAGCGATTGGGTGCCACCCATTTATGAATCAGTAGGTCTGGAGTGGGGTCTGTTAATTTCCATTGTAAAGAATTTCCCAACTGATACTGATATTGCTGGTCTTGGGACCAGACTTTGAGAACCACTGTCCTAAATTCTTTTTAGACGGTAGTTTTAATTCCTGTTTTAAGTTCAAAACAGAACTTACACACAGTATTAAGTGTGGATTTCACGTTGGGTAGAATTACTGAGTAAGACCGAAGTGTCTTTAAACAGACTTTAATGGTAACAATTCCTTTAAGCTCAGTTAACCTTAGCTATTACAAGTGTTATGCAGATGTAACTATTAGACAATATTTAGTGACTTGCACTGGGTTCCTCATAAGACAAATTCACTTAAAAGTGTAATCAACAATCATTAAACAATTGTTATGCCAACACAAAACATGGCTAATTTGAGTCACCCCCAAAATCACTAACACAGCATTATCAGTATCTGAAGCATATTTCAACTAAGCCATTAAAAAAAAAAAAGTGAGTGTTCACTACCCCTGAGACCACTAGTTTAACTGTGGTTCATACTTTAAAAAATTGTGAGTACACCCACACAAGAAAGCAAACTAAGTTTTTTTTTTTTTTAAATCTGATTATCACATTGCAAACTTGCCCAGAACAAAAATGAGCCACTTAAAATGTAATTTAACATTGACAAGTCAACTGGACTATAATTCTCACAGGTTAAGAGAAACTTAAGTATTTAAAATGAGTTTATGCATTAAAAGATATAGGAAATATATAGAACCCAAATCAGTTTTTAATCTGCTAATATTCACTAAAGTCCTACCATGGCACTAGTAATATACAATGGGGGAAATAGGGCAAATTCTTGTATTCTTTTGAAGATTTCATTGGAGAAGAGCTCAAATCCAGTGTCCATACATTCAAAAATGTTGGTTTTCCAGGTACCTTACTATTCTCTTAAACCTGGAGAAGCCTTTATGGCTTATTCCCTTAGAAGTGACATAAGAAATGTAGAAAGCATCAAGTCAAAGATAGAGGGCTGGACACATCTACTAATGATTTAATCAATGGTTTAAGGAAGTCATCTCTATAAACACTTAAGGGTTATCTATGAGTAAAAAGATCAGTTTGAAAGCCAGTTAGGGATCCATAAGCTCTGACAGTGTTTTATTCACGATCAGCTTTCAAGAAATGGTATGTCTACTAAATCTGTTATTTTGAGAGTGTAAGTTTCTCAGAAGTAATTATTTTGAAAACAAAGCCGTAGAACAGTACTAATATTCCTTATCTTGTAGAGTATGGTATGGTATTAATTTCTCATTTGTAATATGAATATAAAATAGTTTCAACAGTATGACATCTACCTTAAGGAGTCACTTTTTAAGCAAAAAATGAAAAAAATCACTCAATTGGAAAACTGTATAATTGGGTTGATATTTCTCAATGAAATGCTTATTACAGACTTAACAAAGCCAGAACATTTTTGGAAGGCATGCATTTCACTTCCAGTTTAAAGAACCTTAAGTCAATAAATCATGTCCAAACTACATATTAAAATGTTTATAAAAATCAAGCTTTAACATTTATTTTATTATCTAGCTTTCCACATCTGTGTGCAGACAAGGAGTAAGATTGCACATTAAGTGTAAGCAGTGCAAAAATGTGAAAGTGGAGAAGTCACAGATGTGCTAGAAATCGAATACAAGATCGTAAGAAAGCAATGGACAACTCAAAATAACTAGGTAAAAAAGAGTAAAACTATACGGTCAGAAATAGTAAGGGTGAAAATGATAATGCCCTTGTTACTACGTAAGTTAAATTAGTGGCACACATAGCACTTGTCAAACAAAAAATCCAATAGCATTGACTTTTATTCATTCATGTTAAGTCACCTGAAATGATATTTGTTGCATTTAAATGCTCATTAATGTAAATGGCTGAACAAATCCATTCAACGGATACTCAATATCCCACATAGTTAAGTCACTTCAACACAGCCTCATGACAACTCCCACACCAAAACAGTACTTTATTTTGTAAATTTTAATCCATTATTACTCCCATGTTATGGTTTTTTCAGCTGTCAAGTGTACAAGGTGAAGAAAAAATTTAGTTAGATGGGGGTTGCACCTGGAAAATAAAATTTCTTAAACTCCATATACATGTTCAAAACTGCTGGGTCCCAAGTCCATCTAGGAACTCCAGGGCTGCCAGTTATCACGTGCAGCATACTAAAGCTACACTATCTGAATAGCTTATTAACTCTGCATAAATCAGGTCAATCAATGTGTCAACCTGTAACAGACTGTGCACTTTTAACTGAACATGGCAAAATATTCACTCTTTTGAACTTTACATCATCATTTGATGTCAAACAATGAAGCAAATCCCAACAGTATTTACAAACAGCTTTGCATTTACAAAAGATTGTTTCCCATACTGATTAATCCAGGCAGCTAACTCATTGGTTTATGCAACTTTATTGAAGAAAAATAAATCAAATACTAGCAGAGCTATTAGTTGATCACTCATCCATTGACAACTTGCATCATTTATTCAGTGCTATATTAAACAGTGTATTGGAAGATAGATTAACTAATAGCTCCAAGCCTCCTAACAATTTAAATGAAAATTACAAAATGTTTGAGACCCTATTTTGGAATACAAAGGGTGTTTGACTTCCAATTTCCATTCTCTGTAGAACAAGAACAGGTCATTCCTTTATTGACATGCATAAAATACATCACATTTTCTGTTCTGCTGATGCTATAAATTCAATACCAATTCTCCAGCCACATCAGTTATGAGCATAAAGTATATCATGTAACCTCAGATCTCTAACAGTGGAAGGCTTAAACAAGAATGGATGCTGTTTGAATAATGCCGCTTCCTTTGATGTGACAACTGAGCATCCATCTCCCTCCCCCTCTGGTGATTTCTTCAGCATGTTAGAGCAGTGAGGAATGGTTTTAGTCTCATAACCAAGTCAGAGTGAAGACATTGGCCACATAATACACATGCTCCATTTTTTTAAAAATTCTGAATCTTGGGCAACTGTTCTCTTGTAACTACTTTACAGTTTCTAAAAGCAGTTATTGTCCAAAGCTGGAAGAACTTAAGTCTTCTCAGATGAGCATGTGAATGAATGAAGGGAGGTAAACAAAAAATAAAATTAAAAAAGATGAGGTCTGATAGGGGAGCAGCCGGATAAGAAAATCAAAAAAGGAACAGTAATTTAAAGTTTATTCCAGCTATAATGCAGGTTATTCTGACTTTAAGGTAGCATCACATGGCATACTTCTGAGTCCATTCCCGAGATATTCTGTTGTACCTGTAAATAAAGAGCATGTTATTGAAAAAGTTACAGAATTCTTAATACTTAAAAGGTAAGAAAAGACTTCTATTTTACCTGCAGACTCATCATGGAGTCATCTAATGGCTATGATGAGAATAAAGCCAACAATGGTACTCAAAGCAATGTGGGAAATGAGAACCTTATGCTTCTAAAACACTGAAAGTAGTATTTTAATAAACACAGTAAAGTGGCATTGGGATTGGGGAGCTAACAAAAATCAAAGACCTCTTCTCTCCCCTACCACTAAGCTAATAATGTTGTATTAGAAAATCTACAATTAGTATCTCTTCCAACAAATTTTAACATTTAAAAAATTATTTTACAGTTCATCATGGACTTATGTCAGAACAGCACACACATTCTGTACAGCTACAAAAATTTCCATCAAAGCCAGAATCAAACAGTTAACTTAAACCATTTTATCTGAATCCTAGACTTTGGGAAGTGACATGACCCTGGGTAATACCTGAAGAGAAAACGCCTTTGAGACTTAGGCACAAGCAGAAGATGAAGATTTTGGGAAGGATGATGAAAGAGCAGTTTCCTAGAGGAGGTGAGTGTGAGTGGTATGTGTTAATTAGAACCACATGTGTTATTTTTAAATAGTGTGGTGAGTGGAGCTAAACAAGCCCCACTTGAGGCCTGATAAATGGGAATCTCTGGTACAACTGGGGGCATCTTGCTAAAAAGATCAACAGGTAATTCACACACAAGCAAGGTTATTTATTACTGAGGAAGAACACTAATAATAAATGCTATCAACTTTTCCCTGTTACACCCATGCCTTGGTCTACTTACCAACAAAAAATATAGTTGATAACCTTAAGAAATGAATATGCATCAAAGGGCACAGGAAAACTTTTAGATTGAACTTTATAAAATATTAACTAGCTTCATTTCAAACCAAGAACTAAACATGGTTCAAGCACTTTTCTAAACTTGAACACAGAGAAGTTCTTTCTACCAATTCATGGTTACCTCATTTAAGGATACCTCTCAAAAAGCCAGCACTTTAAAACAAAGGCTTCATTTAGCATACAGGGAGCCACAAATTAGAGCCGACAATAATGCATGCATGTCAGTAATGAACATTTAGTTTAGATGCTTAGGCTTAATTGGAAGTGTTTTTCCCTTACATTATCTCTCAGCAAAATTTGAACTAAATCACCACATTCCATATAGCATTGGTATAAAGCCTAAAACATACCAATTTAAATTTAAAGACTGGTGATTTAAAAGATAATACTTAAATTTCTATTTCTACTAGTGCTATATAACTGCTTTGTCATGCAAAAATACTCTTCAAGCAATAATGACTATTGGGTATACTTTCACGCTAAATAAACAAAGATCAAGCAGTTAAATGTACAGTTTTCAGAAAGCTGCCACATCAGTTACCTTGTTAGTGAAAACAGTGCCTTACAGCATGCAGCACTCAAGTGCTGGCAGGACCATGAATAAGCGCACCAGAGTGCAGATCCTCTTACCCTACAACATAGCGTATTTCTCTGTCCACTCTCTTGCTAACCTATTGTACCTAATTGAACAAGTACACTTAGCATTAATTATAACAATACGAAAGTTATAATGGTGAAACTGTACACAAAGGTAATTCAAATATTCGAGAAATGTAGAATGAATTTTTACAACAGTTCCAATATTTTTTTCAAAAACATAATTGGGGTGAATAATTTGCTTCCTTCTCCAAAACTTAATAATTAAAGTGACAAAGTGTTAGAAATATAACACATTTTAGAGGGATTATTCACTGTCACATAAACTAAAACCTAGTCATTTTTAAAAACAATCCCTTTTGAGTAACTAGGTTTCTTCATTACTTCAACTATTATCTTACCAGAAATAAGCATCAAATCTTCTTGGCATTACTACCACTTACAGCAGAGTATAAGCCTAACTCATTGAGAAAAAGGACTTTTTAATATTATTTCCTTAAATTACTATACTTACTTATCTCTGTCTGTTTTATAGATCCGTGCAATCTCTGGCACTAGGGGGTCATCTGGGTTTGGATCACATAGCAGTGAACAAATGGATAAAAGAACTGCAAGAAAACAAATGTCTATTACCCAGCATCGGGAATTTGGATAAAGAAAAGTGTATTTAACAACACATATTACACCCACTTTCATCAATGGATAGATCACACAGACAGGAAAAAATCAGTAAGGAAACAATGGCCTGAAATATCACATTAAAACAGATGAACTTGATATTTACATAACATTTCATTCAAAAACTACAGAATACACATTCTTTTCAAGTGCACATGGAACATTCTCCAAGATAGATTACACTTTAGGCCCACAAAACAAATCTCAATAAATTCAAGACTAAAATTTTATCAGTCATCTTTTCTAACCACAACAGTATGAAACTAGAAATCAATTAAAAACATATTTGTAAACCTCAATTATCGAAAGATTTTTATTAGTTTGTATTTTAATCTCAATGAGACAAAGCTTTGCAGAGATTTTTGCTTGACAGGAGAGAGGCTCCTGGTAAATAAATGCTACAAATAGAGCTTTGTTGGGATCAAGTTTAGTACTGACTAGCTGTAAAAATACTGCCTAACTCAGCAGTTCTGACATTGTCGAATAATGTCATAGTTTACTGCTTTTTTAAAAAATAATTAAGTTGAGTTTCTTGGTATGGAAAGTCTCATGGTACTTTTTCTGCCCTGTTCTCCCACTGACTGTATGTTTTGTCTGTTTGAATTTATAAGGTAGAGGACACATTCTCAAGAGTAGGGACTAAGTGAAGCAATGTCAAGATATATTACTAACTGAGCCTTCAACTGTCTCTTCCCCTAACGTGGTTCAACAAAGAAGATGCCAAGCATCTAATTCTGACGGAGCACATATCTAATTTTGAGTGCCTGTTACGTGCCAGACATTGTGCAAGGTGTTATAACATTTTAAGATATAAAAGCATGAAATGAGTATGCTAATCTTCAGATGAAGACAAAAAAAATACCATAGAGACATTAATGTAACAGTAAATAAAATTTTAATTCCAAGTGCAATGGGACAGATTTATAAAACTCAATCTGCAAATACAGAAACATAGTGTTTCATTATTATAGTGCATTCCCAGGAAATGGTAAAAAAAAAAAAAAAAAAAAAAGAACCTAGTATTCAAGTATTCTTAATACCAGGTATCTGGTTTAAAGAGAGCCTGAAAAACAGGTCTAAAATTATATTACACTTGAAAACAATCATGGCAGCATTAAACCAAATTGTTTTTCTCCCCCTAAAAAGTGACTCTAGTTAAAACAAAGGTTTGGGAAACGCTACACTGCCCCTTAAGTGAGATTCAAATGCACTGTGTAAGCATATGAAAGGATTTATGAAATCCTGCCTTAAACCCCGTTTCACTTTACATTTACCATACTCATAAAAATCATAGAAGTTTTTTTGTAAAATGTTATACCATTAAATTCCAAGAAACAATGTGAGGATGCTCAAGTTTGCTGATATTCTCAAATATCTGAAACACTGTCATAACCAGCAACAGTAAAAAACCAATTTTGTGTACCTAAGCAATGCCAAGCCAATACCAAAAATTACTTGAAGGCAGCCCTCCTCCTCATTAGTTTTGTGGTAGGTGATTTTATTTGTGGGGTAAACGTGACATAAAAGCCACCAATCATTCACAAAGGAGAGAGAGATGGAGAGATACTCTATCTCCATCTGGATATTCATGTGGAGGAAACTGAATAACCTATTAGAGATGTCACATAATGGATTCCTATTAAAAGGAGAAGAGTAGAAGCATTCTAGAGACATTCCCAAGACTCTAATTTTAGACTATTATTAGAAAGGAACAATAGGAACAACCTATCACGTTCACGTAACACCTAACTAAAAAATTCCTTTTTTTAAGTTTTTTATTTAAAAAATAATAAACAGAAAAAAGCAAAAATCAAAATTTCCTTCAATGGAAACCTCAAGATTTAAAAGCTCTTTTAACTTTAGGAATTGAAAAATACTACAGAACTCAATTAAAATAAACTTTGTTTATATTATTTGATATTTGCAAGTAATGCCCCAATACCCTAATTTGAATTTTAACTTCTTCCCACAAAATCTTTAATCAATACTGCTAAAAGAGCAAAGATGATATAACTTTATTCCTTCCCCACCTCTTACCCAAAAAGTTAACGTAAGGAAGACTCAGACAAGAAGGCCCCAAAATGAAACTCCTTTAACTATTAGAAAATCAGAGCAGCTAGTTTTCTAAAAGTATTTTACCTTTAGAAATAGTTAAAGCAGGAGACCATTGTGACCTTAGAATATCGAGACAAATGCTGCCATTACTGTTAATATTTGGATGATAAATTCTTGTTGTAAATGCAACCTAAAATAAATAAAAAAACCTTTAGATATTTTTCCCAAATAGAAACAAGCATCTTAAAGTCAAGTAGAAGACTTCTTGCAAGGCTTAAAATGTCACAATTTTTAAAAAATCAAATGGCTAAAATCTGAACTTATATACATAAAAGAATAAATTATAGAAACCGGTTTTTACATTCTGACCAAAGATCTCCCAGGGACTCCCACTTCTTAATTAAAATGGAAAATACAACTCTGGGGCAAAATGTTATTCTCATTGATATGGTGGGATGTTCTTAAGGATAACTTTGGCCCTATGATATCAGAAGTATCAAAGAGCAATCTGAAGGGTATTTTTATTTTAACATTCATTAAAAGCTAAGAAACTGCTGAATGTAAACCAAAATTTATAGACCAGCTCATTTAAGGTTATCAAGTTACAAAGGTATGTATTTGAGCCTGCATTTTCACTGTACATAGAATATAAATTTGAATATCACAAAGGTGTTTCATCTAAAGTAACTCATATCACACCCATAACATGATGATGAAGGTTATAGTGAAGCAGCAATGTTCTATGTGTATTATCTTCCATAGTTATTCTATAGGTTGAATTTGTGTAAACAGCTCTGAAAATTCAAGGGAAAAAAAAATACACACACACACACACAGCTCTTAATACTTGTAAACCAGTTTACCTCAGTGCATTAAGCAATTCTAAGTTTTGATAGATTTATTCAGTTATGTATGCAAACTCAACTCCCAAAATGATTAGTCTAAATCCCAACACAAATATTACAACATAAAAAGTTGCAGTAATATGTGCAAATGCATACTCAAGTTGAACATTTGAAGCCTACTATTATAGAACACTAGGGTTAATACTCCAAGTCTGTATAAACACAGTAATTGGGTGGGGGGCGAATTTCACATAGTGTATTTCAGTCTTGCAACATTAAGGAAAAGATAATTCTTATCTCCATTTACAAAGTTCAAATCCAGGTCTAGCTGCTCTTCTAACTAAAGGTTAAGAGTCAGCATTCTATTATCAGTGACTCAAATATATATAATCAGCCTCAATTATTCTTATTCATTATACACACACACAGCAATTTAACCATCATTATGCAGAAGCCTAATCTCTAAGAACGCGATATTCCTCTGAAATAAAGCATAAATCTATACAACAGATTATGGGAGAAAATACTTGCCTTAGGTGGTTTGAAGGGGTAGTCTGTAGGAAAATGAATTGTCAAAAAGAATACACCGCCTTGATATGGGCTGTCATTCTGTGAAAAGAAAAATATGCTTGACTAATACTTAAAATATTATTGCTAAATAATCCATAACTTCTATTTTCTAAACATTTCTCTAATATGAACCAAAATTACCTACTATTTGCACTGCAATCAAGAGCCTAAATTATTCCAAAATTCAGTTCAGATTAATGGGAAAAATAATCAGAATTTACTACAGAACAATGAAAATTTACTTAGATACCATTTTATATTAAGTCACTGAAGAACTTAAAAAATTACCCAGAAAAACAAGTGTTCTAGATCCCAATTCTCACAAAGGAAAAACATAATGAGCAATAAAGTCTACATACAGTATTATCTACCAAACTATAATTTGAAAGTAAATTTTTACATTTGTAAAATGACAGCCATATATATATATACACATATATATGTTTGTGTGTGTATATTTATATATTATACACAACTGACTTTGTACCTCTCAACAGGTCATTCTGGCCACTGTGAAACCAAAATGTTAGCTTTTGTAAATAACATACAACTATTTTCAAAAGAAGCCGAGCAGAAACAACATAGGTTTTTAAAGACTGTTTAATTCTCAACTGGCTCCTCAAAATTCTCATTTAAAAGAATGCAAGTTTTTTCTTCAAAAGCATACTAAATTCTCCATAACAAATCAATATACAGGATTACTAGATTTGGAAAACAATGTGGAATATTTGTTTTACCCTTTCAACAGAAAACATAAATTTCAAGCTACAGCAGTACTGTTTCTTCTTTGCTGTTTTCCTCATTATAATTTGAGTATGAAGAACTCCCTTATAGCAACTAAATATTATACAACGCTAGCATGAAGCGACATTTGGGTGAAAACTACTTATTAGGATTTTACATTTAATTTAACCAATACCAGGAAAAAGATATTGTTCCCATTTTAACTTAAAGAAGTAACTTAGTCAAGCATACAAATGATGTACAACTGAACCACCATTCAAACACAGGTCATATAAAAAACCATAGATTAACACCAATCAGACTAATAATCAATGACAAAAGTTAGTGACCTAGTCAAAAAAATATGAAATTGCTTAATTGTCCCCGGACAGGGAAAGAACCAAAACATTTAAAAATGTACAGTAATTGAGTTATTATTACCAACATCCATCCCACTCCATTACAGTATGCAGATAGCACCAAAACAAGTCTTTCATTATGCCCATTCTGGATATTAGGCAAGTAAAAATTTTTACAGGTCTGACACTTTAACATAGCCAATTTAATCCCTAGCCCTCTGTAAAATAAACACTAGTTGAATTAATCTAACTCCCTTCCATATATAAGCTAGATGTATAAGGGATATATAGAACAATTTTTTATCTTGGTGGGCTTACGGTCTGGTAAAGAGACATGCAATGAAATATTAACAGATATTATGAAAAACCAAAAGGGTGTACCTGGGGTTTAAAGGAGGATTAAGTAATATGGCTACATTAATTAGGAATAGATGCTTCAAATAGCATACCCTTTTATAAAATAAGCTAATACCGGAAATATGTTTATACTGCATACAATCAAGTTAAAAGTAATTCTAAAATGTTTTTATAAAACCCAATTCCAAAAAAGTTCTATTTAAGCTTTCATTCCAAGTTTCATACAGTCAAGTGCTGATCTGACTGCTTTTGAACAAAGGCAATCAATTGATGAGATTTAGGCAAAGCCACATTTCATTTCATTTCACTTGTTCAAAAAAAACTTAAAAAAAATATTTCGATGTTTCAACTTAGTACTAAAATTCCAAGTCAAAGAGGAAAAACTGGTAAAACCACAGATCTAGAGGTAACAAACCATGCCATCTAAAAAACTGAGGCTATCAAATTTACCACAGATTGACAGTGAACAGAATATACAACAAAAAAAATAAGGAATACTTTGATCACGGACTCAAATCTTACAATCTCTGAACTAGCCTCCTCTCCTTTATGCCCACTGCCACTACCTTAGCTCAAGATCTTAATACAATAGTCTGCCCCTTATTTGTGGTTTCACTTTTCAGTTTCAGTTACCTGCAGTCAGAAAGTATTAAATGGAAAATTGAAGAAAGAACCAATTTATAAGTTTAAAATTGAATGTGGTTCTGAGTAGCAAGCCATGCCACCAGGGATGTGAATCATCCTTTTGTCCAGCATGCCCAGGCTGTATACGCTCCCTGTTACTCACTTAGCAGCCATTTTGGTTATGAGATACTGTCACAGTATTGTACTGCTTATGTTCAAGTACCCTTATTTCACTTAATAATGACCCCAAAGGGCAAAAGTAGTGATGCTGGCAATACATAAAAGCCAAAGGTAAGCCATGAAGTACTTTAAGTGAAAAGGTGAGTACAATATGATTTTTAGACAGCCCACATTCATGTATCTTTTATTACAGTATGCTGTTATAATTGTTCTATTATTGTTAATCTCTTACTGTGCCTAATTCATAAATCAAACTTGATCATAGGTATGTATGTATAGGAAAAAAACATAGTATATATATAGGGTTCGGTACTATACACGGCTTCAGGTATCCCCTAAGGATAAGGGTGGACTACTGGTACCTTTTGTTTTGGCAATGGCTTACTACTGCTATACCTGCCTTCACTCTGGCTTTTACCTCCAACTTATCCCTCACCCTGTTGCGGAAGATAAAGGTTACTGCCCTGCTTGAAATCTAGCAGTTTTCAAGAAGAGTTCAAATTCCTAAGCACACAAGGTGCTTTATGATCTGGTTCCCACCAATCTAGTTAATCTCATCTTCCACCATAATACGCTCTCTTTACTGCCTATAAAATATGTTGTTTCACATTTTTCCTACTATATTTCTTTCCCCTACTTCAAACATTCTTCCTTATCTGTAGGACCGTACCTAAATACAGCCTTCCCTTTAGTCCAATCTGCTGGCTGCTCTTCTTTTATTACCTCCTTCTGTACAATTACTATTACCCAACATACTTACAACTTATTTACTTATATTTCCCTCTTCCACTAAACTACAAAGCTTCCTAAAGAGTAAGATACAAAAGGAAAGAGATTTTATGCATCATTAGACTTTGCAGGAAATGACACACACACTTAACCTAAATAGAAAAAATAAACCTTATGGCCCAATAAAATAACCAATGAACCAATTATTTTATTTCACGTGGTCTTTGTAGCTGATTCTGCCTAGGCTGCCAAAGGTTACATTATTCAGTTATGGTACAGGCACACCTAGTTTTACTGCATTTCACAGATGTTGCATTTTCTTTCTTAAATAAGCCAAGTCCCCCTACCAGCAAAAAGATTATAACTTGCTCTATTGTGAAACTCGCTTTACTGCTGTGATCTGGAACTGAATCCGTAATATCTCCAAGGTAAACCTGTACTTTTTCTATGGCTATATCATAGATTAGGTGGGAGTTAGAGTCGTTCTCCAAATAATTTCAAAATATCTTTCTACCAGCTCCATTTCCAATTAAACAAAAATCAGACATGTAAACATCAGAAACAATAGGTAAGGAAGTTAATTTCTTCTCAATGAATTTCTCCTCAATGGATTAACTCTTAATGGGAATTGCTCTTAATGTAGTACAGAAAAACCAACCAAAGTTTAAAAACCACAAAACCAGCAATGCTGTCACTTCTTTCAAAGGTTTAGTTTCTGAGTATTTGTGCCTCCAAAGTTATCTCAAATTCAGAAATAAGCCAGCACACATGATTATTTGAACCAAGCATTTCTGCCTTGTAACTTGAATGATCAAGAACATTTCCTAACTATAAGCCACTAAAATTCAAGTTACTCTGTACTGCAACTTAAATTAGATGCTCCATTCCTTAGAAAGTCAGGAATCTTTATTCTGCGGCATTGCCATTACTTTAACTGACCTAAGAAGTACTACAAAGCAAAAGTAATTTTGTTACCCATTTGCTCTTGTAGCAAATCTGCAATTATGGGTTATGTCACCACTGACCCTGTTGTGGGTCACATCTGCATCCCACAGAACAGGCATACTAACAAAATAAGGTAGTATTTTATCTAATCAAATGGTGATATTTTGGCACAAAGATGCAATCAAAAGCCAAAATTACATGAGTTATTAATGACTACATAATGAGGATAATCATTAACTATTTACAAGTTGGCATCTAAACTTAGATGCTTACTTATGAAGAGCACAATAAGATCTGTATTTTGGGTGAGTTTTTATAACCTTTAACTCCTTCCTGAAATTATCTAAATAGTGAGAATTAACCTTTCTAGAAAACAAGTATATTTCAGGGAATAATGCTTAACCAAAGTAAAACTGCAGCTGTGGTATAAATATATTTTTTGCTTTTGTAATTCAGGAAATATTTAAATAGTTCTGAAAATCAAGTATTTCTGCTCTTAAAAGCAGGTAACTGCTAGTCATTAATATATACTAAAAGGTTGCTGAAAAAAATTTTGCAAGGAAGAGCCATAATCTTAAATATATATAAAATAAATGAAAAATATTTTCTGAAAATAAAAGCAAATTAAACAGCTAAAAAATTTGTCAGGAAAAGCAATCGTCTACCTTCTATTATCTACAAAATTACTAGCATAAACTACTCATTTATGTTTCACTTTGATTTTATGATAGGTATTTCCTTACCTTTTGGAAAATAGGAAAGGAAAAAAATATTATTTTTTCAATAAAAAAGTGAAGTCTCAAAAATCAAGCACAGAAACATCACACTGGTTTTAAGAGTTGGTTTATTATGCACATCGTCCAATTAGAAGTCTTGATTACCAACTCTTTCATGCTTTATTTAGCAATGACAACTAATTTTTAGAATGAGACTACCTTAAAGTACCCTCTGCACCAAATATGAGCTTTATTTTGTACAGATATGGTAAAGCATTTAATTGATTCTTAGCTTTGAAAATTGGTGATCTACAATGGGAAAAGTCTTCCAGTTGCAGTTTCACCTGCCTACAGAATCTAGGTAGGCAAAATAAAGTGGTAGGAACTGTGGCAGACACAAATTGCATCTAAAAAAAAGGGAGGCAGCTGCTACTGTCTCTGACGTCATTACTGCTTGTGGGAATGAGCGCCTAATCAGAGGATTTTTATGCAAAGATTGCAAACTTTTAAAAAACTTTGTGGACCAAACTGGGTAAACCACTAGGTTAACTATGTGTATTGAAAAAAAAAAAATCACCATTTTGTTACAAAATTAGACAAAAGCAAGCACTTTTAAAGCAAAATGAAATTTAAAGCAGTAAAAATAGTCCTTAAGAAAACTGGAAATAAATAATCCTGACTGTAGATTTTATCAGGATTATCCAGATATATTAAAAATTATTAAACTAAATACACCATCCTCTCCCTCAAGTTTGACTTAATTTGATTCACAATGTCCCTACCTCTAAGGTCATAACATTTCACTCAATCACCCCTATGATTTCCTACAAATTTCTACTAGTAAGCACACTTAATTCACCTATCTCTTATTTGCCATCTTATCACACTTGTTTTAATTGCCTGTTTCTCCCAGGAGATTGTAAGCTCCCTAAAGACGGAGAGGAATCATGTCTATTATGTTCACTTGCATCCTTAATGGCTGGCACACAGTAGGGGCTCACAGACAGAAAAAACATTGAAGTTATGAAAATCAGAACTGCTAAACAAACACATGCTGATCCAAACCATCTGCTGGCTAACTTTTCCAAGGGCATTTCTTCTTTAAGACTTATGAATATCTACTTATTGACCATTACCTCACCTAGTACATTACTGCCATTTATGTTGAGATTAAAACATCAAGAAGGGAAAGCAGCAAATTCAGTAAGACACACATATAACTTAGAATAGAAATCCTAAAGTACCTTCCAAGTCAAAAAAAATGTTAAGTATTGTGCAAGATATAGTCTTACCCCAAGATGTTTTACTGCGCTCTAATTCTGTGAAATTCTTAGATGGTATCCATAATTCTGAATATTCAATTATCCAGCATATACATTTTCTTATCTACCCAGGATAGAAAGGAATTTTGCTGTATTCAAAATATCACTTTCTACCTAAAAATATTCAAATTTTGTATAAAACTAAAGTTCTATAAAGAATCAAATATCAAAGTAATACAATTGAAGATAGATTTGGGGCGGCTGCCCAAATGGAGTAAGACTTTTAGTAACACCATGGTAGAGCCAGTAAATTAATTAGCTCCACAAATAACAGGAAGCTCTATGACAACGCTTTATATTGCTACGAAGGAAAACTAGATTGAGGTGGATATTTGATAGGTCAGAGATGCTATACTCTAGAACCTGAACACAGGAACAGACACATATAGTATACATAACAAATGACTACTTAAATTTTTTTTCAAAATTAAGTACAACTGTGGAATATCCAAAACAGAATTAAAATGTAATAAAAGAAATCTAAAAATTAAGGTAAAAATTACAACTAGATCAATGCAGATTTTCAATTAAAAGCAAAAAATTTTAAATTCTTAATACTTACAGGTCCCATAATTGTGGCTTGCCAATGAAACACTAGGAAAAAAAAATAAAACCTTATTATTATCTAAAAATCAACGAGCTTTTTTGAAATTAATTATAAAAATCAACTTAAAAGCTACTTACTATCATCCCCAACTGGACCTGCAGAACACTGTGCTGGAGGGTCACGGGCCAAATCACTAAGTTCCTACACCAAGACAGAAATGATGGGTCATATAACCATAATAGAAAAAATAACTAAGCAAAGAGATTCAACTGCTTCGGTTTATTTTCACCCCATTCTTTAAGGGACATACAACTACCATTTACATTAAAAATAACTCTTATTACAACAGGGAAAATATAAGTAACCCTAACCCGGTTCCTTGGGGCATGGTAGGTGTAGTTATTTAATGGACACACCCAAAACAATCACCTTGGCTAGGGTTCACAAAAGTATATACATATATACATCAATATGAAATTTTTAACTACATGAACAGCTGTCCTCTTACAAACTAAAAAAGTTATCAGATAATTTCATAGCTGAAGAATCTAGCTAATGAAGCTCTCAAACATTCATGTTATTTGCTGAACTTTCAGACCATCTCAGAGGCTCTTGTTTTTACTGTCTTAAATCCTCGTTTTGAACCAAACTACCCACTGACCTTGTTTTCCACTTGAAAAATCTCTCATGGGGCTAGATAGTTACCCTTTTTGGTTTGATCTCCTTAGTCCCTCTTCTTAACCCTTACTTTACTCAATACTGACTAAAATTACAACTCAGAGAGTAGGTTCTCACATGATAGAAAAGAAGTCTGCTCCTAGCAAAACATGCAGTTTCTACATTTCCACTTGACCTTATATTTACAACAAATATGTACTCAGACCTTCAGACCTTCCATGACTTGTGAATAACAAATCTGGATAGTCTAATAAGAAAATAAAGTCGTTTCTTTACTAGTTTTTAAAAAATTTGTGATGCAGTTATATCTATATATACTATGTATATGAGGTATGATAAAAAAAGTGATCTAAATTAAAAAAATATTACGGTAAAAGACACATTGCCATTAATCCTCCTCAAAATACTCCCCTTGCTTCCAACACACTTATCCCATCGTTCTTGCCACTTTCTGAAGCAGTTCTGAAAGTCCTTTCTTGAGTGTCTTTAGTTATGCTGTCGTGGCTGCCTTGATATCCTGAATCGATTCAAAATGTTTTCCTTTCATGGTCATTTTGACTTCTGTAAGAGCCAGAAGTTGCATGGTGCCAAATCCAGTGAATAAGGTAAATGAGGACACACTGTAACGTTTTTATTTGATAGAATTTGCTGTATCAGAAGCGATGTGTGACATGGAACGTTGTCATGATGGAGGATGAAGTAAAGACACTCACGAAAGAGGACTTCCAGAACTGCTTCAGAAAGTGGCAAGAATGATGGGATAAGTGTTTGAATCGATGGGGATTAATGGCAATGTGTCTGTTACTGTAATAAATTTTTTAATTTAAACACCGTATTTTTCGATCACACCTCATACATGCCTGTAGAAATGTATAGACCCATGAGATAATAGGATTCTAAGAAAATGCAGGGAATATACAACCCTTTAAGAAGACAACTAGAGCAAATATTTACCTCCATCATATGGTGAAAATACATTTCAGAAAATGGCCAATTGTTCAAGAATGATCAGTCTAGACACACTCCATTTAAAAAAATTAGTGAAGAACTGTTCTTGTAATCATTTTGCAATATATACATACAATTATTTATATATTAAAAACTAGTGTGTCAATTATATCTCAATAAAACTGGGGAAAAAATTGTCCTGATACATTGTCAATTTGCTTCTGAAACACCTATCACAACTGTTCATAAGGTTATCAAGACAGCAAGAGCTCCAGGATTTACAATGTTAGGATAATGTAAAATCTGATCAGATCTTCATGCTTGCCTATGTATATCTGCCCTCATATGTTCAACATATTTAAGAATTGGAGAAAATTCATTCCAAATATTTTTGATTCTGATTAGGAGAAATTACAGGAACTCTTATCTCAGAGCTATACAATTGGTTAAAAGACATTATGGGTTCAGCTTAAAAAAACAAACAAAACCTTACCAAAAAATCAATTCTGAAACAATTATTTAAAAAACTACATTTTTTGAGTAAAAAAAATAACATCGGCAACTTAATCAACTATCCATTACTGAGCAAATGAATTTTTTATAGGCTAGATAAAATCTCATACAGCAATTATTTGTATTCCATAATCATTTTAATTTATTATAATGGCCATCTACACTAATACCATCTCAAAGTGTAAATACTTTATTGTAGGTAAGAATCAAGCAGTCTAATAAGAACAGAGAATTTTCTCATATTCCAAAAGTTATACAACAACTTCTATTGTGTAACTGGCCCACCAAAAGAAACCAGAAGCTAACTTAGGCTAATTCCCTTTCTTTAAGGAATGTAAGGATCCAAAAAGTCTATTTTAAGGTTAAAAACGTTACCTCTTCCAAACCACCTCCTTTCCTTTCCCACAAAAGATCAAGATCTGGATTTTCACAAATGCTATTAAAATCCAAATATAAACTTACATATGCAATTCAAATGCTCAAACATAGCACCGTGAAATAAGGACCTTGAGTATGTGCCTCCCTCGGTATTGTTTCATTTTGGAGTTTCACTTTTAATCCCACTTAGACCCATTATTTCCTAGGCTTATTTCCACATCTCTGAAATGGCAATATCTATTTGTACAGAAATTTTGAGGAGATGAATGAGAGTTAAAGCACTTGACATAGAACCTGGCACATAATGTACTAGGTACTCAACAAGCAGACCACGTAGACCATCCATTCTGAAGGCAAGAAGATTTCCTGGGTAGACCCTCAAACCATTTATTAAACAAAAGCAAAATTGCTTCACATAGCCTCATCCCATTTAAATCTTTTGCCAATCTGATGAATCTTTATGCTTAGCTGTCTATCATATAGACATCTAGCAATTATCCTCCCATAATATGTTATACATTAATAACCCAAGGTCAGCAATTCAAAAAATATTTGTGGATGGAGTTTTAAAGAACTCATACTATTAGCTTGAATCATATGAAATTACTAATATTTGGCCATTTTTGAACTATAGAAACTGCAATTTCATGTGGCTATACATAAAAATGGTAAGCATTTGAATTCAAGTATTACCAGAATGTTTTGTACATTGATCTACCCCAAATTATGCACTGAATATTGTTTTGAATATATTTGTTAAAATGCCTGAAAACTAGCAGTTATTTTTAAATATAAACCAATTTAATGATAGTTGGTCTTACAAAATACCCAAAATAGTGAAACAACTACATTACAAATAAAAGTTCAGGAATCTATAATTGACCTAGAACATATCATCCTTTCTTAACGTTACATGTTTTAAACAATGAAGAATGCAAGAAAATATTTCTTATGGAAAAAATAAATTTTTCTGCACACTGATATTTATAAATCACTAAGATTATGTTGGCATTATCACTCCTTTAAAGGTATAATTTCAGGAAGTTAGCACTGAATTTCAGCTCTTTACTCCACAACTACAGAACTTATATCTCTCAGGTAATTTCTAAATGCCTAATGTTCCAAGTTCTCCATGACCAAGACACCTCTGAAGTAATAATGATTTCAAACCAGGCCAATTAACTTATGTACTAAAACCTAAATTTAGCATTGAAAAATGACCTAAGTAATTTTTAAGAATCAAAACAGGTCTTTTTAGATCATGTACCAGCATTTTTCTCTAAGATACCAAATAATTGTCATGACACTATTATGCTCATAGCATAAGCAAAGGGGAGATGTAAGAATCTCTCTCCAAGTAAAAAACTACCAGAAAAAGCATAGTAAGGAGTCATCTTAGATCTCTTCTATGATGCAGACATTTTGTCTACTCAACAAACCATCATACTCTACTTTCATAGAAATACTTTCAACCCAAACATGTGATTGCAGTGTTTGTCAGCCACCAAAAAAACCCAATTACTCAGGGATAATCACAGAATTTTGTTCCTTCAGTCTCCATGATTAGCTCAAAAGAGTTTGAAAGTAACCTGTGACAGGACCTGAACTTATTGGTCTGTCCATTCATGTCTGCCCAAGATTTTTCAAAATGAAGCTGGAAGGGACACTTCTTTCTCTAATTAGGAGCTGTAAATACGTTGACCCAGAGCTTTTGGGAGGCATGTGCCCTGAAATTACACGGCGAAAACAAAGGAAAAAAAAAGAAATCACATTGGTGGCAGAGATAGCAAAGAGCTGACCTGGCATATAGATAGGCAATTTCAGTCCCTGAGGTTGCAGTTTGCTCTGGTTCCTATAACTATTCCATTCCCTTAATTGTTAACTACTCCAGTTTCCTTCTAATAAATCCAAGAGGAAGAAAACAACAAAAAAACAAAAACAGAAGAGACCTACTTTAAGCAGAGTGCTACTGGGACCCATGACGAATTATACAGATTTTTATCCCACTAAAACACAATGTAATGCTCAACTCCGGCTGAAAAACTTGTAGGAAATCTAAGTGGAAGTCTCAAAATTAAACTAGAGGAAACCGGGAGAAGTCAAAGTTAGTAAAGAGTTAACTTTCCATCTAATCACAGAAACTAGAGGTTACTTCCAGTGGAATAAATCCTTTTCTAAAATGAAAAGTGTAGTATCAGCTATTGACTAGTTTCACAATCAAAACATTTATTCATTTATATGAAGACTGCCTTTTTGGTGTCAAGGATGTTAGTTCTGAAAATACGAAGATAAAACATGAAATGTCTCCCCCAGCAGACTGAGCTAATAAAACGTAGGCACAGTGCAAAAATAAAAAATTACACTTCAACAACCTAAGTGCTTAAAATAAAGGTATTCAAATGCTTTGTGAATCCTGAAAAGGTAACCATGAACCTTGCTTGGGTTTAAGACAGTGACATTTGAGCTGGCTCTTGATAGAGGGATAAGCATTTTAAGTAGACAAATTCATTCAAAGTTAGGGATGTGAAAGAACACAAGTTGTAAAAATTTGCTTGTAGTTTGGTTTACCAGAGACACAACAGGGTACAGGTAAGGGAGTAACAGATGTGGCCAGAAGAATCAATCAGGGATTGCTTGATCTTTCGAGAGCCTTGAATATTATGCCAAAGATTATCCGAAAGGCAACAAGAAGTCACTGATATTTTTTAAGCAGGAATAAGACAAGTCAGAGTTTTGTTTTTAATGTACTAGCCGTAGTACAGCAGAAGTGATTCTTTTAATTTTTTAACATTAAGTCATATCCTAAAAGTACCCATTGATCTTTGTATCCAGTTTGTTAAGTAAAACTAAACATTTTTATTAAACCTCCTTCAGGTTTAAGAAATGTTGCAAATAATAGAAGATCTCTCATGTACTTCCCAGGTTCTCTTCCCTTTTCCCAAGAAGTAAGAGACTAATTCCAAATTTGGTTTCTGCCGTTTGTCTACCTTTTCATGCACTATTAGATGTGTATCTCTCTTAAAAACTATATAGCATTGTTTTTGCAGGTTTTCAAATTTTAAATAATACAAAACTACATTATCTTTCAGCACATTGGCTCTTAACACTATTTATAACAAGAACTTCTAAGAATTCGATGAGCCGTTGACCGTCTATCTCCTAAAATACACATAAGCCCACACAAAACTTTAATTTGTGGGGTATCAGACCTTCCCTTCACCTCCATGTTGTAGGAATCCCTACAGATGAGTAATCACATTTAGAAGTTATAGCAGTAATTCAGTTGAGAAGAACATGAACTAAGTCACTGGGGATGAAAAATAATCTGAAACACCAAGCATTTTACCCTTAGACCACCTTATGGAAATAGGCCTCGTTTCCACTTTCCATTAGAGCCCCTTAGTAGCAGAAAGGAAAGACTGAGTTCAAGTGTAAGACATACAAAGCTTCAGGATAGGTAGAAGAGCAAAGCAGTGTTATCTACCAGACAACTTGAAAAATAGGTCTAGGGATAGGTTACAAAAAAGGCTTCTTTCTCAAAAGGGTGTCCTTGCATCAAAGATGTATTTAAAGAATTTGATATGGCATTTGGCAAACTGGAGGAAAAAAGTTCAATTGCACCAACCCAACTTTCCATTCTACTGAAGAAATAAATGCCCCAGATTGAACAAGATACGGAAAACCGATTTTTTCTTAGGATCAGTTCCTCCATAACTATTCACTGGTACTTTGCATTTCACCACACTCAGTGCAAGTCTAGTGTTACCTATTTTTCAAGTTGCGTAGCCTTTAAATGAAAGCCAAATGAGAAAACAATGATCTGTTCCACTACAAAAAGAAACTGTTATTTACTGGACTCGAAATCAATTTCCAGTGAGGCACCTACTCAAAGAATTTTACAAAAGTAATTTTGTCTTTGGTTTTTGCCTTATGACTTTAGAACCTACAAGTTTCATAGGCTTTGGGAACAAAAACAATTTATAAAATTCTATGAAGAACTTAAATTCTTTGGCTTCCCAGTAGAGAGGAACAGTGGCAAGGATCTGAAAGAACAGCACATATGTAAGACCTGCAAAGTCTTCATACTCTGTTGACCATTCCTCCTCTGAGAACAGCATTACTCAGATGAGCTCTTGGTCAACTATTAAGAAATAGGAAAATAGTTGGCAGGGGAGACTGGCACTCATTTTTTTATTAACTGCTATAGGCTCCACTCACCTTGACGGGACACTAAGATGGATCAAGGACAGACAATTAAGAGTACAATGCTAAACACTATACTACTGCCCACTAAAACAAAAACCAAAAAACCACCAAAGTTAGACGTCTCCTTGCCATGGTGTGTTTTGGGGGAAATTTTCTTCTTTTGGGATCATCTTCCTCTGAATTGCTTCTCCTAAATCTCCTGCATACCTGGCTAGTGTGAGAATCTAGGCCTTCCCACACTGTGAAGTATGCTTCCCCTTTCCCTTTAAAAAAAAGGGGGGGAAAGCCTAAACAGACACACAGGAAAAAGGAGTCAAGTAAATCTCTCTAAAAGGCAGCCAGTGAGTGTTCTCATGTGGAGATACATGATTAAACAGTAATGAGTCTGACCATTCCTTTTGGAATGGGGTCTCCTAAGAGAAAACCTACAGCTTATTTTGAGGAAGACATTTGCTTTATGGGAAACAGGGTCTTCTTTGACAGATGATTGTTGGAGGTAAAACATGAAAAGACTGAGACACTGGTCTAGAAGTCTAAACACACTGCTTAATAGTTTTTTGCTTCTCTATTCTCTACATCTTCCTCAATGAGATGAAGTGACTAAGCAAAGACTACAAAGAACAGGAAGCCAAAGTATTGAACACATTAAAGGCCTGAAGGGATGGATAGGGAAGTATAAGCAATGGTCCTTGCCTCCAAAGAGCTTATAAATCGGAAGATACAAGAACTATTTATGAATAATAAAGCTATAGAGCAGCCATGTTACATCAGCCTCTTGTAAAATTTAATGCCTCCAATAACAAGCATTCTGCTAAACTTTCGTATGACAGCCACTACTTATATATTAGATCAACAACCAACCAAAGTCAGCATTCTGAAAACAAAGTTTCCAGTTTCGATCCTGCTATTAAAGTATAACTCCATAAATAACATTCTAACTTGTCCAAGTTACAGCATTCTCCCAAAGAACTGTCAAAGTTTACCTTAGCTGATCACTGTAGTAAGGCCAAGTTTATGGATTCCATCCTTAAGTACAATAATTATCACCACTGTGTTCCAAAATCATTTCTCACCCCAATCTCTGCCACCTATCTTGCACATGATCACACAAAGGCCATGATAGTAGTATACATTCTCTACCATCGCTTTTGGGAAAATGTAAAGCTCATGCCATTAGTGAAAGGCAATTTCTTATATTTTATTCAAGAGTCCATTTCCTTCCAAACTTCTACTTGATTTAAAGACAAGATTTGTATGACTATATATAGACAGCCCTTGCCTCTTAAAACTATACTAAAGAACATAAAATACTACTTGAGTGAATCAGATGAGGGCATGAGGTGCGAAGCCAAGAGAAATGCCTTTATAAGAAATTTTAAGGTAAGAGTCACTCACAAGGGCCCTTTACCACCTAGTAACATAAAGGTATATTTTCAAACCAATGACAGAGGTCAAAATGTACCGTTTCCCCGAAAATAAGACCTATCTGGACAATCAACTCTAACGCGTTTTTTGGAGCAAAAATTACGATCCGGTATATTATATTATACCCGGTCTTATAAGACCGGGTCTTAAATATTAAGTTTTGCTCCAAAAAACACATTAGAGCTGACTGTCCGGCTAGGTCTTATTCGGGGAAACACAGTAGTACAATTGTCCAATCAGGCAATTATCACTCTATTCTTATGAAGATCAGGTTTACTATGAAGTAAACAAAAATTTTTATTAACTTTCATGTTGTGAAATTTATATATACCATATGTAGAAACAAATGGCAAGGAAGAAACATCTCAGAAATGTATTTCTAAAGAAGGAAGCTTGACAAAAAGATCCAGGATCTGAACAATTTCATAAAGCTGTAGACTTAAGAATGGGAAGGAATAATTCCCTTAAAACCAGTTTACTTTGGAATTTGTACTTTGTGAGAAACCCTGAAAGTGTATCTTAAGGATTAAGAGGTGCTGCACAACATCTCTCATTACATCACTAACAAGACATTAACTTCCTGTTTAGTTGTAATTATAGGTCAGACTAGCCTGCTTGTTCATTAGACAAGATACAAAGAATGGCTTGAATAATACTGCCATTTTCTTTCTTTTGATCGCCATTAAAGATAAGTCATTTAAGATTATTCAAAGCTGTTCTTTTGTAAGCATTATTTAAATGAGCAAAGACAGAAAGCCAAATTTAGGTTCTAAGCTTTAATCCATGAACACAAATAAGGCGTTTCATAGATATATATAAACAAAATCTAAGAGCAGTCCAGTGGTTGAAAATATCCAATTATACATTAACCATGAAATTATAACAAGGCTAGGAATAACGTGAACAAGTACTCCATCCTGAAAATGAACAAGTGACCAAGAAGCAGTGAATCACAGCTAAGACCTAAAAGGTGAAATACAAAAAATTCTACTATGAAAAGTTGGTTGGAGGGCTATGATACCAGACTTTGTTGAAAGTATAGTTGAAGATAAAAATCAGATGTTTTGGCAAAGTGTAAAATACTTCATTGAATTTTTGTCCTCCCCGCACAAGGGCAGTTTTGAGAACAAATCTTATCTAACAAGGCAAAATAGCTAATAAGATACTCCCTAAATGCATCCGTTCTAAATCACACTGTTAAATTTTGAAATAAGATCATTGCTCTAGTGGCAAAACCAAATCAAGAACACAAAATTTCCAGTAAAATAGTGACATTTAATTTTGCTACTTTCAAAGATGCTGGTCTGTTTTAGCAAAGTATAGTTATAAATGTAAAACCACACTGTAACAATGACAAAATGTAGTGCAGGAAAGGTATTTAGATAAACGTAACATCTTTATGGGTATATCGGGTATACCGATATAAAAAAAAAAATCAAGAAGTATTTTTATGTCAATAGAGTCCCCTTAATTTCTTTTAAATAAATGTTTCCCCTACTTGGTTTATAATAATCTTGAAAGGTAAGCTATCTAAGGCACACTTATTCGTGTGTTTATATGCTTGTTTCCTCCACTCAAAGCAGAGATTCTCATGGGTAATGACAGCCTTCCTTGTTTTTTTTATCCCCTGGGACTAGACTACTGTGCCAAACAGAGCAAAACCTCAGTAAGTATTGATTAAATGATTATCCCCTATGTCTGTGGTTCTTAAACAGGGGGAGGCTTTAGAAATATCCCCAGGGGACATTTCAAAATTATGCCTATTCCCAGAGAAAATAACCCAGTAAATCTTGTAAGATCCCATGTACCTATATTCTTTAAAAACTCTGCTAAACATTTTGATATATAAGTGTAATTCATATCAACCCCCCCCCCACAGTAACATAGATAACAGATACAAAAGCCAGTCTAGAATTTGAGAATTTAATCTGAAGTATTTTTATCTCAGTACTAGGAAACTACTGTCTTCTTTAATAGAAAGGCATCATTTAGTGAAATGCTTTAGAAAATTCTTAAGAATGACTGTCTTACCAATGTAATTACCAATGTAATTCTTACCAATGTAATGGTAAGAATCTTGAAAAACTAGTAGCACCTGAACCCACGAGTTAGCACATAATCTAGTGTCAGGCATATCTAATAAGCAGACCCCTTCACCCCCCCGGGGCTAGGAGGTGTTCACCTGTACATTTGTACAAATAACAAAAATTAGAATTAACACTGCAGATTAGTATGATGAAACCAAAGCACATGGTGTCACAGTAAGTCATTCTTATTTAAATTAAATTTTGAGGTCATTATATGATCAGCATCCCTGTCACACAAATTGCTCCACAAATTTAGTTGGCTATAGACATGTCTTGAGGATCTTAAAAGAAACACACGGAAGACAGAGTGTATCCAGCTTATAGGCTCACAGGGGACATGTTTAAGATACCCCTAGCAATCAGTTGGCACATGATAGCTCTCATAGTCCTCAAAGACACAAGCCAAAGAAAAATTCACTCCAACTTTCAAAATTTACATCAGCTAAAAATCTTAATTCACAAATTAGCTATAACCTAAAAGTAAAGTTTAATCCCATTTAAATGTGAAGTGGGAGAGGAGTTCTTACTTCAGGTAGCCAAGAGTAATATGACGTTCATTCATCTAACTAGAAAACAAGAATTTAAATGGTTCGAAATAGCAGTACAGCATGGAGTTTAAAAGCTTGAGTTCTTGAGGTAGACTATCTCATTTGAATCCCGGTCCCTTACTAGCTCTGTGATTATAGACAAGTGACTTAATCTCTTCGTGTGTTTTCTCTTGCATACAATGTAGTGGTAAGAGCATCTATCCCAAGATTGTTGTGGGAATTGAGTTTATACTCAAAGAGTTTAGAAGCAGTGTTTACGACCCAGTAGATGCTAAGATGTAGCTATTATTAATAGCAGAATGATACTTGCAAAAGAAAACTTTTCTGAATACCAAAAACCTAAAGCATGACATGACAGGGTAGTGGTTAAGAGCACACACTGTGGAGCCAGACTGCCTAGGTTCTAATCCCAACTCTGCCACAGTACACTGCTGGGTGGTTTTAACTTCTGTCTCAAAGTTTCTAATCTCAAAATGAGGACAATAAACTGTACCTACTTCCTTGGGTTAAGATTAAATGACTTAATGTAAGTGTTTCAAACATTTCTGACATGTTGCAAATACTCAAAGCATGAGCTATTGTCCTTTTAGGCTTGGTTCACATTATATTTTATGTAAAATTCTCTTTAAACTTCCCAAAAACACATGCACTGTAGTTATTTTAATGGGAGTAGTAAAACTGTCTGACTCCCAAACACCACCAATCAATTTGGAGTTCCCCTTTTTGATTATAGTTATTTAATAAATAGCCCTATAAGACCATAGTACAGCTTGTTCCAAATAAAGAATATAGCAAAAAAACAAAAAATAAGGTTGTTTGATAAGGTTGCTTGGTCTAAGAAATATTCAAACAAACAAGAAATAAGAACTCAAGCTTTGGAAAAAAGCAAATTCAAAGGCTTGATTAAACGAACTACCAATGGTTAGATATCCCAACAATAAGCATTTCATTAAGTGAGAAATACAGATACATCTTAATATTTGGAATTCGAGGACTTCAGGTGAGAATTAAAATAAACAGGTACATGACACAAGAAATACCATACTAACATCAATGCCTACTTGACCTCATATTTCTAGAACAGGGTGCCTAAAATAAAGAGCATCTCCCATAAGTTGTTTGAATCTGGGATTTTTTGTTTTTGTTTTTAAGTTTCACTGTGATTATGACAGTAACTCTTTAAAAGCAAACTACGTACATGCCAAAACTTTTCTATAGGTTAAATCAATAAAGTCCCAATGTTGGAAAGTCATTATGTCAAGTCTGTATGCCAGGGACCTGTTCAAAACCACATATTAACCAATTTAATCCTTAAAATAAAAAAATCTAGAAATCTAAAATTTGTTTTGCTCACTGCTGCATCCCTAGTGTCTAAAATAGCAACCAGTATATACTAGGCATTCAACTATTTATTGTTCATATAAAACAAATATTCATTTTATAGAAGCACACAGATAGCTTGCCCAGTCCAACAATTCTAACTGGATCATTTTTACTCTAAAGTTCACACTCTTAACCATTATATTGCCCTTCTAGAGCTTTTAAATCATTAAAGTGGTGTCACAGCAGCTGGTTATCACCTGTAAAAGAAAAAAAATCAGTGAGACTTCCCTTTAAAGTGTTCTATTCCACATGCATAAAAAGCTAAGGATTTGAAATTATTCCACACCTTAGTGGCCTAAATTCCCATAAAAAGGTTTTGATTTGTACTAAATATTACTTTCTTTGTATTAACTATGCTGTAAAACATAACTATGCTTCTCCAATGTGTTTCTGGCCTTCAAAGGGTCAAAAAAAGGGGGTGTTTATAAATAATCCTTTTTACTTTAAGTCTTAACTCCTAAAAAGTTTAACTTCCTCTCCTTTTCCATCTCCTCAAATATACAAAGATTTAAACTTGTATTTCACATAAACCCACAATGACAATGCAATGGTCTAAAACAAAATCTAAGATTTCAGCATCAATACACTGAGTAAAGACCTAAACATTCATCTTTCATAAAAGACCAGTTTTGCCAAATAAACACCAAAGTCACACGTATTAAATAGAGAATTAAGCCGCCATCATAAGTAAGGCCAAGTCCTTGCCATTCCTTCCATGTAGAACTCTTTAAAAAAGTAACCTATCAAAACGAAAGATTCTAACCTACAACCTCCGGTCTCCTAGTTTTAGTAAGGCTGAATTTATTCCATGACATTTTTTTCAAGTTAGCTGTAAATACTCCACCCTCCTCGATTGTGCAAGAACCGAACACACCACACATACACAAGTTACAAAAAAGGGGAAATATGGTCTGAGAGTTTGAATATAGTTAAATCTTGAGCAGGAGGTCTTAGAGCAGTATACGACCTAATGTAAAAGTTAACATTTAACAAAGAATATTATTTCATTATTACGAAAGGAGATGCCGGAAAGAGCCTGAACCAGTTAAAGCAGCCGCCATCTTAAAATGCGGGATAGAAGTTAAGAGCAAGAAAATGAGACTAAACCACCGGAGGTGGAGGTTCCGCTCACCCCGACTCGAAAAATCCTCCCCCTCCCCCCAACTTAGATCGATAGTTTAGCATCAAACCACGTTTTAAGCAGTGCAACAATCTTCCCGGAGGGTGTTATTAAATGGGCCGAGGCATAAATAGGTACACCTAACCACAGCTTACTGCCATCGCACCCTCCCCCCACCCCCCACAAGCCCAAAGAGAAAGGGAGCTTCCAGAAGGCTTTTTACATCAGTTCCCGGTGTGCTCCTAATAGTTTCGGGTGAGAAGTCTGACCCGTAGGAAGTAGTAACATTGTGTCAGCCCATCTCCTCCCAACCCCACTTATTCTTGTGTAACCCGCGCAGTGATAAAGAGTTTCTAATTAGACTCATTCACTACTCTTCCGCTGGCAGAAGACTTCTACCCCGACCCCTAACAAAGTTCGGGACCCGCTGGATTTCTGATCCTTTTTCTCCGCGGAGCTTCCTACTTTCTTCCCCCTACAAAGCCTAGAGCCTTGATCTTACAACTAAAATAAGTTTTCAGGTACCGAGAATAGGAAACGCCATGACATCTGCCGGTGCGTCTCTCCTCAATTCTGACCCCCCGACAGAGGACTAACTCTTCCTTTAGAGGCAGAATCCAAGCGCCTGAAATCACTCTCCCCAATCCCGAATTTGCAGATTCCGCTGAAACATACTAAAGATAACACCCCACTTGCCACGAGTATTCCGTTCCCTACCTTTAAACCTCATAAACCTTCATAACTATACCCCCGTTCCCCATCCCCCAATGGAAGGAACGACGCAAGGAAGGATATTTTCGTAATTATACTTCCTCCACCTCATGCTTCCTCCGGGCCTGAGCCTTGCTTTCCTCCCACGACCCCGTCCCCTCCAGCTCCATAGGTTACCTTATTAATCCGTTTCAGCGCCATAGTCTGTGCTTTGCGTCTGGCTCCTCACTATCTTGGTGTGTGCTCAAAGGTCCGGCCAAAACTCTTGATTATCCCGGCGGAAGGGAAGGATTGTCTCTTCGTCTCACACCGGCTCTGCCAGACACAGGCGCCTTTTGCAAAAACGGAGCAGATCAGCACTCGAACAGGCCCCGGAGAGACCCCGATGAATCCAGGTCCCTTAAAACGGCCGCGATCCGGGGTGGGTGGGGTGGCGTGGCAACAGCCTCTATGCCGAGCTTCGGCCCGAAGAGGGGGCGAGAGTGACAGGAAGAGCGGAGGGGTGGCTACAAGTTTGACTTCCCGGCCTCTCGAAAGGAAGAGACCCGGGTGGGAGAGGAAGAGGCGTAGGAGAAAGGGGTGGGTGCGGGGCAGGGTCCGGAGCCCAGCAGAGGAGGAGCCGGGGCCTAGTCGGCGCTATGCCCGCGTCACTAGGGCAAAGAAAGGCTAGGGGGAGGGGGCAGCAGGAGGCTCCGGACTGACGCCAGGCTTCTTTCGGTTTCTACTCAAAGGTGCGGCCAGGAAGGGAAAGGAAATAAAGAGAAGCTGGATGTCTGTCGCTGTCCCCGCACCTAAGCTATTCTGTGTCGCCCCTGACGCCACTGTACACTCCGCCTTCCAGCGCGCTCCCGCGCGCGCCCGCCCAGCCACCGCCACCACGCGCCCGTGCGGCCCCTGAGGCTCCGACTTAGGCGCGAGGACGCGCCCATTCCCCCTCCCCCTTAAGCAAAAGAGGCCCCGGCTTCTCCAGCCTTCCCACCCTACCCCACCCAACAGGCTGGTCACTCAAGCCACCCAGGGCCTGTGTTTCCCCTCTTACCCGGCCGGCCACTGGGCCAGCCACCCTTCCCTTCCACACCCACGCGTACTGAGGGGCCGGGGCCTCCCTCAAGCTGCGGCCTCGGCCTCCTCCCCGCGCGGCAGCTGGTGCCTCCCCGGCCCTACGGGGCTCACGCGCACGACACAGCCACAAGATGTCCGCTCTGACGGAACTACTGCCAGCTGCCACGCTCCGCCCCTCCCCCCTCCTCCTGCCTCTTCACCGCCGCGTATCAGTCCGCCAACGCCGCCGTCGCGAGCACAGGACGAATCTAAGGATGCAGGGGGACGGTTTACTGCCGAAGTCCAGAACTGAGTGTGTGCTACCCCCTTTTTTTTCTTTTTAGAACAGCACCCTCTTACTAAACAGATCGGAGGTTGGACAGGGAGGGCGGGGGCCGGAGGCGGGTCATGGGCTGGGGGGAAGGGTAGACGAGCGGCGGAAACCCTTAGACTCAGAGAAGCATCGAGAACCGGAAGGAGACCATGGGAGGAAGGTAATGGAAACGGCAGCTGCGCGGCCGACCCCACGCCCCTCCCAGCAGCATCCCCCAATTTCCTCACTTGGTATTGAGGAGGCGGATCTCGCGAGAACCTCGTGGCTGGCTCACAGGAGCTGTAGGTCTGCAATGATTTAAGGGCAGTTTTGTGCGCTTTTCCTGATCGGGGCCCGCCCTCAAACCACAAGTTCTCGCGAGATGCAGTGAGGCACCGGCTGGGGCTGGGACGGTCGGTCGCCGGGGAAGCACCGCCCCTGAATGCTTATGCTGGTGGGAGGGAGAGGAAATGGAATTCCCCGGACTGGTAAGAGCGCGCGCCGACACATCCCTCTCTCACGCGCCCAATCAGGAATGTGCGGTGGGAGGTACCATGGATTAATTACTAGATACCTTTAGTCCGGGTTGACCCGGGCTTTTGAAGTTTCCGGTGAAGCAGGTGAGCGACTTTTACTCGCCTACCGGTCTGGGCTGGTTAACCAGAGGGAGGAGGCGCCCCTCAAAATGGGAACAGTAATTTAAAATAGAATCTAGCGGACAGCTGATCAGCGACCCTACCTGCCGAATCTAGTGTATTGTTGACCCTACAGGATAAATGCTGAGAAGAGCGGGCCCATAGACCGGCTCCCAGCAGAGCAGTTTAGGAATCCAGATCAACTAAATTGATTAGAATGGAGGATAGGGAGATAGGGGTGGGCTGTTCACTGGTCCCTGTAATCAACTCCACCATCCGCCATGGTTTAAATATGGGAATAAACTTAATACCTTTTTCTTCCTGTTGATATGTGTCCATTCCTAGAGCCACAACATTGTGAAACTCAAACAATAAATCAAAGTTTTGGGTCAGAAAAACTTAATACTGAAACATCCAGGGGAAGAAATACAAGGATAAGATTGGCCTGTTTTGATCTGCCTGTTGTGAAGTATGGGAGAGGATGGTTTTGCTCTCTAGTGTTTTCTTCGGGCAAAGGTTAGTAAGACATTAATTTTTAAAAGGAAGCTTAAAGTTTTCTAATATTACTTAATGACCCTACTTACCGAAGTGGAGATCTCTAAGAATTAAATGAAATACAAACTTCTTTTAAAAACACACTTTAAAATAGGAAAGCAGCAAGTTATTTCCTGTTACAAGAAATATTACCTAATTAAAACTTCATAGGTTGTGATAAATGAGCTAATATACAGAGGATGCCAAAAAAATGTAAACACATTTAAAGAAAGGAAAGCTGTATTAAAATTGTAATACTCAATATACCGATAACAAAAGATGAATACAAGTCACATTTGACTTTTGCAATTACAAGAGGTGCTCAAAATGGTTACCATCAATGAGCGTCCAGACACTTCTGGTTACAGTGAACTACTGCTTGAGCATCATTGACCCAAGTGTCTATTTGCATACATTTTTTTGGTACCCCGGTATACAGTTCTAGTGACCATACTAGTGTCACTAGAGCAATTACTGAAACAGTGCTTCTCAAACTAGTATCTATACGAATCACCTAGAGATTTTGTTCAAAATGCGGATTTTGATTTAGTAGTCTGGGGTAGAGCCTGAGATTCTAATAAACATTTCTAATAAAGATTATACAGAAGACCTGTGTGAGAGTAGCAAAGCACTAAAGTGCTCACCTCATGGTGTACAGGACACCTTTGCCCACTTCCCCCCACCCCACCATCTTTGCTTTGTTCTTTCTTTTAACTGGTCTAATATAGTAGAAACACAGGTTAGGTGACTGGAGTGGAGGGAGAAATCCAGGTTTGACTTCTAGCTCTATTCCCAGTTGTGTGATATGGTACTTTCTAAGTTTCTTCAACACTAAAGAAGGCATAATAATAGCTGTCCTTTCTCACAGGGTTATTATGTGGTTCAGATGTCATAATGTATGTGAAAGGGCACTGTAGAATAAAGTGCTGTATAAATGTAAGTTATTAAACTAATCTGTCAGACGTTAACTGGCCATATTGTGAAACAAATCTGTAAGAATATTAATATAGGTAATATTTATGGAACACTTGTCATGTACCAGGTACTGTGCTTGTTAACCCCCTTTACAAATAAAGAAACTGATGCATGGCGAGATTAAGTTACTGTCCCTAGGCCACACAGCTAATAAATGGCAGAAGTAGAATTTGAAACCAAGTAATTAACTTCAGAGTATGTATTGAATGGAGTTTCATATTGTCTCTTAATTTAGAAAGTAAGATGTTTTATGTTTCTACTTTCAATGCCATCTTAATCTAATTTTGACTAATTTCTCCCTTTGTAATAGTTTTGTTCTTTCAGAAGCCAAGGTTCAAGGGTGGTAGGAAACATTCCTACCTACCCAAAGGGAACTCAAAATATCCAAGAGGCCCATGAAAGTCCTGGAGAAGCCAATTTGTATTACCCTAATTTAAATAAGCTTCAGTATGAAAGTTTAATGGCACGTGTTAAGGCACTGAATTAACAGAGCACAGCAGACTGGGACAGATTTTAAATGAGAGTTCTTAATTTTTTTGGTGCCACAAACTACTTTGGCAGTCTGGTGAAGCCATGGACTCTTCTCAAAATAATGTTTTTAAATGTATAATGTAAAATTCATACCCATTATAAAAGAAAACATTTGGAAATAGAGTCTCAAAATATTAAAGAAAAACAAATTTTTGATATAGGAATATATGTGGTTTATTAACACAGTAAGATCAAATGATGGGTCTAGTAAAGACCAAATTTTTGAAATAGTGATGAACATAAACATTTCTAGAGTTTGCAAAAGTTGTAGTATAAAGTATCTATGAGTTCTGTTGGTGACAGAGACATAGGTACAACTGTTTGTTGCTTACATTCAAAATGGAAGGAAATGCTAGTTTTTAGACATTAGTAAAAATAAAAAATTTATTTTTTCACATCCAAGTTCACACCCTGATTTCTATCCATGAACTACATATTTGAAAAACCTTAGGTAGAGTCAGTCCTAAGGCTTATTCCTGTTGGAATAAGCACAGAATTACATAGAATTGTAATTGATATTCATAGCAATCGTGATTCATCAAGAAAAAGTTTACCACCAGTATACTCTCCTTAAGAAGGCATGGAAGTGTGTAATAGGTTTAGGAAATAGTTTTATCCCATTTGTTGACTTTTTTGTTATTTTGATGCCTATGAAGTTACCCTATGAAAAATTTACTATCCAGAATGATTCATTTCCTATGCATTCTAGATAACTTAGGTTTTACTATATCACTCTTATTTATTACTCATCTTTACAAATAAGATGTGGTGGAAGAATTGTAAAATGAAAATAACCAAGGATGAAAGAAATTAAAATACTATATATTAAAAAGTCTTAAAAATAAGTGTTAATAATTATTATTTGAAGTACTATATGCTGAGTCCTTTAATTCATTATCTCATCAAATCCCCATTATACAGATGAAATACTCAAGGTCATATAATTATTAAGTAGAGCCAGGATTTAAATCTAGGCAGCGTGACCTCAAGATTCACACTCTTAACCACTAAGCTGTTTGACTTTTTAGCCTTTCGACTATTAGCCAACATTAATTTGCCCACTAGTACAGCAAATACATATTAACAACCTCATAAATTTATGCATTTCTTAGTATTCCAAGTCAAATTCCATCCAGTGACTAAAAGGAATGTTCTAAATTCTCCCTTTGTAGAGTTATTGCTTATCTTCAGCACCACCTTTAAATAAGTAGGCTACCAGTTGGGGCTCGAAAATTGTTCCACAGGAAGTTTTGTTGTAATGGAGTTTTGCTTAGAAGATGAAGATATTCACTCATGCCCTTCCCTGCCCTACAAGCATGCATCTGAAATTAAACTTTGTTTTATAATGGTGCCACTGTTTTTTTAATTGACCACTATCAAGATTTCATACAACAAATGATGACATGAATAAATCCTAATATATGAAGTTCTAGATTATCCATTGTGTAATCCCAATTTATTTGGGAATGAAGTAAATTTATTGGTTGATTATGCCGTTTGTATTTACACTAGCAAACTTAACGTTTCTACTCAGTCTTGCTAAGGTTAAAACTAAACATGGCTTGAAAGCATTTTGAGGCTTGAGGTAGTCTAGTATTCACTCAAACCTTAAAATACTATTTGCATTTGTAGTGTTAGAGAGAGCCCACTTTTAATTTCAAATAAAGCTGACTTTATTCACTTGACTTATTTGACTAATACTGGTACTGAAATGTTTCCATCTGAAAAAGGAAAGGAAAATACCATTTTTAAAAATACTGCAGTTTGTGGGCACACTGGTGGCTCAGGTGGTTGGAGCTCTGTGCTCCTAATGCCAAAGGCTCCCGGTTCAATTCCCACGTGGGCCAGTGGGCTCTCAACCACAAGGTTGCTGGTTCGATGCCCGCAAGGGATGGTGGGCTGCGCCCCCTGCAACTAACAGCAGCAACTGGACCTGGAGCTGAACTGCGCCCTCCACAACTACGATTGAAAGGACGACGACTTCGAAAAAATCCTGGAAGTACACACTGTTCCCCAATAAAGTCCTGTTCCCCCCTTCCCCGATAAAATCTTAAAAAAAAAAAAAATTGCAGTTTGCAATGTACTAAAAAGATTATGGTTTTATGTATTGAAAGAAACAATTACATTTAAAAATTAATGCAGGTATAAAATGTTGAAAAGATGCACTAAAAACAATTTCATCCTTAATGAATATTATATTGAAGTCTCAAAAACTTCCTAATTATGGTAGATCAGATTATCTTACATGAATTGGCATAAAACTTGAGAAACATATAAAGGATCAAAAAAATTAGTATAAAAGTGGCAATGATAAAACTAATCCAAATAATGAAGGTGTGCCAAAGTCTAATATTATGTGAATGCATCAGTGTAGCCACATAATAATAACTTGAGTACAAGGGTTAATAAAGATATATTTGTGAATATAGTTAACATAGATTAGTAATGTTTAATGTATCTATGTTTTCAGATCTTTGTAACTGTCTCACAGAATTTTATAACTTGCTAAGGACACTGTCTCTAACACAGTGTATGCCATTTTATTGGTTAAATTGTAAATGCTATGGTCCAGATTTTATATCCAGAATGCACGTTGACATATTCTGGTTGGAATAGGTAAATTAGAGCCCAAGTCAATGAAAGGTTATTTCATATGGTTTGCATAAAAATCAAATGAGTTTCTATCTTACCAGTTCATAATCTCATTTTTATGATCAATACAAAGTAATGTAGTTTGGGAAACTTTCATGCTAAGCACATCAATTAACCTTAAATTAAGATGGGTTTTGGCATATAATGAACCATGCAAAAATGAGCTAAAAATAAAGTTGAATATTTTCCACATAAAACCTTGTATACATGAATGTTCAGAGTAGCATTATTCATAATAGCCAAAAAGTAGAAACAACCAAATATCAGCTGATAAATGGATAAATAAAATGTGGTATATCCATATAATGGAATTGTATTAGTTAATAAGAAGGAACACAATACTGATACATGCTACAACATGTATCTTAAAGCTTGAAAGTATTCTGCAAAGTGAAAAAGCTAGACACAAAAGGCCACCCATTGTATGATTCCATTTATATATGACATGACTGGAATAGGGAAACCCATAGAGGCAGAAAATAGACTCTTGATTGCCAGGGACCAGGGGTAGGAGAAATGGGGAATGACTGCTAATGAGTATAGGTCTTTTTGATGGAGGTGATGAAATGTTCTAAAATTAGATGATCGTAATGGTTTAGTATATCAATATACTAAAACCCCCTGAATTGTATTAATACACTTTAAAAGTGAATGCTATAGTATGTGAATTATCTCAATGTACATTAAAAATATTAGAACTAAAATGTGAAATTGGCCTGGAAGCTTGTTACTAAATATTTTCAATATCTCATAATACTATTCAGGTTACTGATGATAAATGAGATACAGCATCTTTGTAAAATGTGAAAAATTTACAGCAAGCAAGAGGTTTTCCCTTAAGTACAAACAACAATGCAATTTAGATTTGGTTTTAATATAATAAGCATTTGCTCTCAGTCATAAATTTGGAGGTATTTTCATCAATACTACCGGCTTAATAAAACTGATTAAAAATTAATTTTAAATAGCATTATATTTCATTGAAAATAAAAGTTTATGGTCAGAAATAGAATATACCAATTTTAGCATACTCAAATATAGAAAAATTTCTTTTAAAATGTCAAACAAAATTAAGTAGGTGGAAAAATTGGGCAAATCTAGATAAGGATTTTGAGGGAGAGGTACTTGTCAAATGAGAAAACACAAAAAATTTAGTAACGAGTTTGATACCCTTTACTGAAGGAAACCAATCCATGGACTAGAGGAGCGCAGTGCCTCACAATGGAGCACTGCTCCTGAGGGGTTTGGGGCAGGAGCTGAGTTTTACAGAGCATTAGAAACAGTAGCATGGAAACAGCATGGTGGACTAGGAGGTTGGGGCTTTCCTGGTAAGCTAGCAGGTCCTATTTCCTAGGGTAAGGTGAGCTATCTATATACCTGAGTTGGAGGATTGTCATTGGTGTAGGTTAGGTTTCCCTGACAAATGTTTCCTTAAGTGCAGGCTGACTTAGGTTGAGATTTATGACAGGTCAGGCCACTGGGGTGGCCTTATTGTGGGTCCCAATATATGAATTAACTTTATTAGTACTTAACTAAAAATAAGGAATTCAAATTAAAATTATTTCCCAACATTAATTATAATCTTGCTTCAATAACAATACAAAAAATCTAAAGTACACAGATAGGGTGTGATTTAGACCAGAAAAGATCATTTTTACCAATATTGGATTTGATTGTTTAAATATATATGAGAATTCTTTAGAAAGGTAGTAATGATAAATTTAAAATTCTATTAAAGAATTTTAATAGTGATTATAGGAATGTTGTACATAGTGGTTCTGAAGGATAAGATCTACAAAGTATCTAAGTGATTTAATGGAGCCACTGTGAGGCTTTTAGTTTTTAATACATACTATCTAGTACTTGTTGATTTTTTTCTTTGCATATAACACTAAAAGAATGAAACTTACTAAGAAACATTCCACTACATCTGGAAAAAAAAGCAAAACTTAAAGAATTTGGCTCATTTTGTGTTGAAGTATGACAATTTCAGATACCCCATCATCAAAACATAGTAAATCTCTAAGTTAATGATTAAATAATGAGATTGGGTTTTCCCATATATACCTGGTAAGAGAACAGTAATGATACAGATTCCCCATCTTACAAAAAGACCCATACCACAAAAAAAGACAAAAAAAAAAATGTTGGGTGCTACAATGATTAAAATTCAACTCCAAGACTAATTTACACACACACAAAGACCATGCAAGTTAAGATATAATTAGTATTCACAGATTTGTGTGAATTTAGCTTTCCTTGTTTTCTTTCCTATTCTCACTAATGGAGTGAAGAAGAAAATAACTAGCATTTTAGGATACGGCTATCCTACCCTGGCTTGGCTAGAGCTATAATTAGGGACAGAAGGCAAGGTAAGGGAATTGGAGACTTAATGGAGAAGTGTGCAGAAAGAAGTGTGAAGGAAAATGTCAAAGGCAAACAAACTGTTCCTGGGGAAACTGGGAATGAGGAGAAAACCTTGTTTGCTTCTTCCTCCTCTTTGCTCAAGCACTACAAGGTTTCCCACCCTAGAAAACAGAATTCATGCTACCACCATTGTGATGGTTCCATTTTATATAACTTAATTGCTTTTTTTGTACTTGCCAACTTGACATCTAGTCATCATAACATTGTTCACATAAAATAGTTCAGCCTTCCAAAAAGCCACCTTATTTACAAACACAGTTTTTAAAAACATCCATTTATAATATGGGTCTGCTTTTGATGCAGGTTGGGGCAAGACCAAGAGATTCATACAGTGTGTCAATCAGCAATCTTTAGGTCTGACTAGGGTAAGAGGAAGTCTTTCAGGTTTAGGCTGAAGAATGTTAAGGTAACAGAGATTTATTGACAGAATCACTGCCATCCTCCTAAATGTTCATTAAAAAAAAAAATTTAGAATGCCTGTTATGTGCCAGACACTGAGCTAGATGCTGAAGATATATAAAGACCCAGATGTCACCTTTAAGAAAGATTTGTAATCGGGGAGACCATTAAGGACCAGATGATTACCACAGAGTGTGTTTGATGACAGATGCATGCATAGAGTAATATTAATGTGCCTAAATCAGCTGGGGGTGGTAAGGGAAAGCTTCACTGTGGAAAAGAACTGTCTTGAAACAAATGAAGAAAAAAGAGGTATAGCTGGAAAAAGAAAAGGGAGGAAGGCTCCTAGGCAGAGGGAACAACGGTAAAGTCACAGAGAACTTGACCTGGTAAGTTTCCAAAGTACTTTGGCCGCAGTGTGTGTGTGTGTGTGTGTGTGTGTGTGTGAGAGAGAGAGAGAGAGAGAGAGAGAGAGAGAGAGAGAGAGAGAGAGAGAGAGAGGTATGTAGAGGTTGGGGGGTGTTAGTGGCGGACAGAATGAAATGAAATGAGACAAAACAGTTGAAAGACAAGGCTTGATATCCTTAGGGCCTTGACTTGCCATGTTAGAGTTCAGATTTCATTCTGAAGGGTATGGGATGGGGTATTGAATTTTTAGCATAAAAAAGTGTTGATCAGATTTTAATCACAAAAATAACTGTGATAGCAATGTGGAAGATGTAATGAAAATATTGTTGGTGTGGAGGCTAGAGGCAAAGAGACCAGTTGGGACGCCATTGAAATAATCTAGATGAGGTGTGATTGTGAGAAAGACCTAAAATAGTTGCAGTAATGGTACAGGAGGTAAATTTAAATTTAAATTAAAACTAACGTTTATATGTTAATGTGGAAAAATGTAATAAAATTAGTACCTGCTACTTGATTTTTATTTTTATTTATTTATTTATTTTTAAAGATTTTATTGGGAAAGGGAAACAGGACTTTATTGGGGAACAGTGTGTACTTCCAGGACTTTTTTCCAAGTCAAGTTGTTCTTTCAGTCTTAGTTGTAGAGGGCGCAGCTCAGCTCCAGTTGCCATTGCTAGTTGCAGGGGGCGCAGCCCACCATCCATTGCGGGAGTTGAGGAATTGAACTGGCAACCTTGTGGTTGACTGGCCCATGTGGGAATCGAACCGGCAGCCTTCGGAGTTAGGAGTATGGAGCTTTAACCGCCTGAGCCATTGGGCTGGCCCCATTATTTTATTTTTTACAAATTAAATTGCCTGTGGAAACAAATACAAAACTAGCTGCCATAATTTAGGTTTTTTAATTCGGCATGTCTGTACTATGCTGTGTTCTATATATGACCAGTTTTCTCTACTAGAACCATTAGAAGACCTTTGTTCATTCTTTATTGATGTCATTTGGCTTTCACATTGCCAGAAAGAAGCATTTATTATCTATTTCTGTTCTCATTTGCCTGAGACAGAGTAGTATTACATGGTGCCAACAAGATCATAATAGCTAAATACAACACGGGTTCTGGAATCACACGGTAGTACTTAGTTATAAGCGGGGATCAAGGTGATCTGGACTATGCTTATATAGATTAATGAAATAAATTACAAAATGGAAAAAATTGGGTAAAGAATTCAACATTCTAATTTGAGAAACACTGATGTAGAGGTTATAAAAATCCTTTTGTCACATACCTAAAGTCAAATTTGTTGTCTGATCTTATGACTCTTGAGAAGAGTCAAGATCAAGAAATCCTAGGCAGGTAGGAGAGATAAATAAACGGGATTATAAAGTGAAAGTAAAGAAAGGAAAGTCTTAGATAACATTTTAAGGTTCATTCCTGTTCTGGAACTCAGAACATAATTTCTAATAGAAAAGTAGTTATGTGTCCAGGCCAACCACTCTCATTGCTATGTTCCTATGAGAAAATGCTCCACAGTTTCAAACTGATACAGCAGGAATGGATTTACCCCTCTGCCCATCAGAATGAGGTATCTTACCTTTCCATTTTGTTAGTGAGAAATTCTCCTAGCTTCAAGCAACAGTAGTGACTTCCTATGCCTTAGGACAAGTACTCAAGCAAAGCAGGAAGGACTGGACTTACAGTAAAGTCATACTGAGTTGTAGGATGAAAGCTTTAAGTTGGAGACTGGTGGCCAAGGAATCTACATTTAACCTTAGGTGTCACCGTGTGGTTTAGATTGGCTCTGCGACCCCCTTCTTTTTCAATGCCAGATTGGTTCATCCACATTCCTCTCAATTGTCATTATCAATTGCTTCCTGACAGGAACTAGCAAGTTTTCTTTCTATCATGCTCAGTATGGAAAAGTACAATCTCACAGGATTCTTTTTTCCTTATACTTTTGTTCTTAAAGCACCCTAAGTTTTCATAAAGGTTTTTATTTCTGGTAATAGGACTTTAGTACTTATATATGATTATGAGGAGTAAGCAGTTGAGAGTATGAAGGTTAGCAAGAGAGTAGCGTAAGTGATAGAGTTAAAGAACTTTCATTTGATCCTGGTTTCCTTTCTATCACCATCCCTAAGCGCCCATTAAATAAATTAGACTTAACAGAAAAAAATCACAACATTCAATTATATTTTAAAGGAAAGTTAGGAATGGTTATTGTAATAGTTTCCTTGATGTAAAAAACAGTAAAAGTTGGTGGCTTAAAACAGCACAGTTACAGATTTGGAGCTCAAAAGTCTGAAATGGGTCTCACTGGTCTAAACTCAAGATATAAACAGGGTTAGTTCCTTTCTGAAGGTTGTAGGGCAGAATCTGTTTTATTGCCCGTTCCAGCTTTTCGAGGCCACCAGCATTCTTTGGCTCATGACCCCCTTCCATCTTCAAAGCCAACAATGGCTTGTCTTCCTCACATCGTATCACTGGGGCACACTCTTCTGCCTCCTTTCATTTATGAGGACCTTTGTGCTTCTATGGGGCCTACATGAATATTCCGGGATAATCTCCTCACTTGAAGGTCAGGTGATTAGCAGCCTTAATTCCATCCACAACCTTAATTCACCCTTGCTATGTAACAAATTTACAGGTTCCAGAGACTGGAATGTGGCCATTTTTGTTGGGGACCGGTGAGGGGTTACATCATTCTGACTATTACAGCTATTTATAACTCATTGGGTACCCTTGAGTTTAAGAGCAACTTCTTCCCTCCATTGATTCCCACTTTATTCACCCAAAAAATATTTGACCACCTATTCCAAATATCAAATGACAAATGGTACAGAAAATTCAGATATACTAAGGATTAGAAATTTGTCAAATTTTGTCACAGATGACTCGGAATTTCAGTGGGGTCACGCTGACATATTTTAAGTAGGTTAGAAAGTGAAAAACTGGAGAGCCTGGCCACGGATCGGAAGCTACAAGATAGGGTACTAGCTTAAAGGAACTCAGGGTCAAAGGAGGACTTTGTTTTTAGATGGGAGAGACTTGAGTATATTTATAGTCTAAAGGAGTCATGAGAGAGATGAGATAAAGAACAGAGAGATTAATGGATGGAGCCAGTTTCTTCATAAGATGTGACTGTAGGTAAAAAAATAGACACTGAACAACATGGGGGTTAGGAGTGCTGAGCCCCCACACACTGTTGAAAATACACAAATAACTTTTGACTCCCCCCAAACTTAGTTGTTCCTTGGTATCTTTAGGGGACAGGTTCCAGGACCCCATGAATACCACAATCCACAGATATTCAAGTCCTCTATAAAAAATGGCATAGATCAGTGAGTACATCTGGACTGCAGACTCCCAACAGCAGATAGAAAACAATACAGGTATTTATTTCTTTAAAAAAGAATGCATGTAAGTGGGCCTGCACAGTTCAAATCTGTTATTCAAGGGTCAACTGTATTTGACTTTGAACAAGGTAAACCTATCTGACACTAGAGAGAATAAAATTAGAATGGGTAAAAATGAAGATAAATTTTAGGTGGGAGGAGGCAGGAAGTTGACCATTATTACTCAATGTTCTCAACTTTCTTAGTAAAAGAGGAAGGAAGGCTATGTAATCGCAATGAGCTGGGCATGAGAAAAGTAGGTAAGTTTGGAATCTCTGAGACGGAAAACTGAAGAACTAACCAAAGAAAAGATAAAAAGCCTTGTTAAGGGCCTAAGGTAGGATATCATGAATTTGTAGGGGCAATTTTCCATGTGGTTGTATGATTTTTCCCCCCTCGGCTTTTAGAACCCGTGTGTGTGCATGTGGGTGTGTTTAATACCCATATGATCTATTATATAGGGGCTTGCATTGCTAATCAATGTGTTAATATTTGAAAATCAGTGCTTTTTGAAAATGGTACACTTTAGTACATTATATTTATTAGTGCTTTTTTAAATGTAAAATCAACAGCCCTTCTCAAAAATTAATGTTTCCATCTCAAGAAATTCAAATGACAGAATAAAAGTTTATATGCTAGTTATAGAGGGAGTGCAGAAAGAAATGAGAGAGGCATTTTGAATTTAGTCAAGATTCACTCAGCAGATATTTATCGAGCACCTACAATGTATGCATCAGGCTCTGAGCTTGACTTGTAGATAAAATTTGGATGATTTTCATACTTTGTTTTTTCCCTGAGGAGTCCTTAAGTCTGAAAAACTCAGAAGCTGCTTGGGTTGGAGGCAGAAGCCTTGCCTTCTCAGATTCTTTATCACTTTGCCTCCATCTCCAGTCCCCATGCCCACTCAGGATGCCTCAGGTGGTTCGGTGGCTGTCCAGTGCTCACAAAACAGTCTAAAAAAACCAACGGTCTAGTGATTGTCAATACTGAAGCCTCATTATAAATAATAGTCATTTGTAAGACAAATAATGTGAAATATATTAGGGACAAATGTAAAGAGAGGCAGAGAATCTGGTAAACAGCAGAAATGGGATAAAGACATGAGAATTTCAGTTGCCTGCCATCTCAGTATTATCCAGAAATGTGCTTAGGGCTGCCTGAAGAACCTCTAAATACAGTTTTATGCTGAAAGGTGGAAATGTGCTATCCAGAACAAAGCAGTTGCCTTTTCCTTATCTCACTGGGCAGACCATGGTGATTGTTTTTTTTTTTTTTAACAGTTTTATAGAAATATAATTGACATACAGTAAATTGCACATACTTAAAATGTACTCAGATTTATATAGTCAGATTTATATAGTCAGTCCTTGGTAAGCTGACATGTATACACACCCATGAAACTGTCACCAAAATCAGAATGAACATATGAATAACCACAAACGTCCCTGTGCTCCTTTGTAAACCCTGTTTCTTGTTCTTCCCACCCCTCATTCCCCTCATCCACCGAAAGCACTGATCTGTTTTCTGTCACTATAATTTGCATTTCCAGAATTTTATTTAAATAGAATCATACAGTAAGCCCTCTTTTCTTGCCTGGCTTTTTTCACTTAGTATAATTATTTTGAGATTTATCGATGTCGTGTGTCTCAATAGTTCATTTTTTTTTATTGCTAAGTAGTATTCCTTGTATGAATATGCCACTATTTATTTATCCATTCACCTGTCAGTGGACATTTGGGTTGTGTCCAGCTTTTGTCTGTAACAAATACAGCTTCTGTAAATATTCTTGTATAAGTGTTTGTATGGACATATGCTTTAATTTCTTTTGGGTAAATGGCTAGGAGTGGAATGGCTGGATCATATGGTAGGTAAATGTTTATTTTTTTTAAGACAGTACCAAACTATTTTCCCAAGTGGTTGTATCAGTTTACATTCCCACCAGCTGTGTAAGAGAGTTCCAATTCCTTCTGACTTGTTATGATCAGTCTTTTGAGTCTTAGCCATTCTAATAGGTATGTAGTGGTATCTCGTCATTTCAGTTTGCATTTCCTTAGTGACTAATGATGTTGAGCATCTTTTCATGTGCTGCTTTGCTGTCCGTATACCTTTTTGAAGAAATCTCTTTCTCTCTATATATTTTTTGCCCATTGTTTATTGGGTTTATTTTGTCAATACTTATTTACAGGCAACACATATTAAATATTCACAGAAGCCTTAAAAGATTTAAAAAAGTAATAAAGTCATAACAAGGTAACATATACATAGAGGAACATGAAAAAGGCATGAAGGACTTTGTGAGATGGTAGAATTGAAGGGGTGACTATAAATCTGAGTATTAAGTTTGTTTTTTTATAATTAGCTAGCACAACCACATCAATTCATACTGGCTAGTCCCTATGTCACTTCCAAAACTAAGAGTGTAGGCAGTAGTATTCTAGAGCTGGCTTATGCTGACTTATGAGTACCGATTTTAAATTTTTTAGGAAGTTTGTAGGCTGACTACTTAAAACAACCATTATTAAAAAATAATTATATAATTTTACAATTATATTAAAATCCAATATATAAGACCCAATAATAAATACTCAAAATTCACTTCCTAATCATTGTATAACATTTTACTATTATCTGTGTTTTTATGGTTATGTCTATTGTATCCACAGGGTGGGAGTATTATAGTTAGATAGTATACACCTCTTTGCAATTCTACATTCAGTGATGTATGTCATGTGGTAGCTTGCTATGGGGCACAGTGGGAGTATTTACCCCAGAGAAATTCGCAAAGACCACAATCAGAGCTTTTTTTTTCATGGAGAACTAGTTGAAAACATTTACCAGTATACCAGAAATGACAGTGCCATTCAAACTGCACTGACTTGCATGGAGAATTCACCTTTGTGCAACATTTAATTCCTCAAGAACAGATCGATATTTTTGCTACAGAATAAAGCTTACAACACCTATTTTCCTTGCTGCTCAGTTTTTTTTCTTACTTCTAAGTTCCCTAAGGTTGAGAATGCCAAAGTCTAATGGATAAGGGAGGATGCTGGCACATTGTTTTTGTGGTTCCAAGTACAAAATACGTAAAATATTTTATTTCAAATAGAACTACAAGGGCTGTTAAATACAAAAAATTGTCACGGATGAAAATATAGGAAAGGCAAACAGCTCTGTATAACCAAATTTCTATTCACGTAAGATAGGAGCAAACTAGACTAAAATGAGAGGGAGCAAACAATGATACAAGAGGAAAGTTTATTCTAAACCCCCAATCAGCTTTTTTAAAGGTGGATGAAAGACTTTTGAAATCCAAATTTACAAAAGACGGGTGTTATTGGGAATTTAAAGTTACAGACTCAGTAACATACTATAGCAGTCCAGAGATAATCAAACTGTGGGGGACAAATTCTTAGTGCAAAAAAACAGAGCTACTGCTACGGTTGAATGTCCCTTACAATTTAACTTTTAAAAGTAGTGGGAGAAACTAAGGATTTCAAAGGAATAGAAACCATCTTAAATTTCAAGGTCTAAATGAAAGGCATATATATTTAAAATATAAAAGAAACATCATGCACGTGACATTCAGTAAGACATCTGTTATGTCTTACACGGAATTAAAACAGAAGTTAAAGAAAATGTTTGCCTGGATTATAGTAAGGTACTAGTACTTTAAAGTACTAGTAGTGACAACTATTTAGAGTTATGTACATAAAGAATAGCAGTTTGGTATTAAGTTTAAGGGACCAAACAATCTTTAATCAATGCCCTATATAATCATTTTCCCAATAAATTGGAAAAAGTAGATGGAACTTTATAAAATTCATCAGTTAGCAGGTACAGGCTTTTATTAAAAATTAAAAATGAAGGAATACAAATTCCTAAGGAGTTAACTTCTTCCTCTCTCTAGGGACTTAAAATTTTATGAAGGAGATTGAATAATCTCACATGAAAAATATCTAAGAATACATGAAACTAATAAATGTAACAGAGAACTTCCTGCTGAACATTTCCACAATTAAAATTAAATAAATCACTATTTCTCCCTAACCCTTGTCCTGATTTACAAAATCAGTTCCTCTTCTGACTGACCTAATTAGGCGAATATATTTTCTAGTCACCAAGATTCAATATATTGGAGTAATCTTTTTCTTTCACTCTTCTCTTATCAGGCTCCATTTTTACTTCTTTGAGCCTTCAAATACATATTATACCTTAAGTTTTATAATGTGCATTGAAAGATATTCATCATTACATTTGCATAACCACTCTGAATGTTAAGCAAAAGTTATTAACATTCCATCCTTCTATTGAAGGCCTACATGGTGACTGGCATGCGAACAGGAAGCAGAATCAGACAGGTTAGATTACTTGCCAAATTGACAGGACCAGTGACTACAAGTCCTGTGATTCTTAATGTCAACATTCTTTTCATTACACTAGGATGCCTCTCATCAACTCATACTTGGTCCATTACTATAGATTCCTAGTAGGTTTCTTTGTAGCTACTCTTACTTCTCTGGCCTACCTTACATATCACTATCAGACAAAACACAGCTTTTATTAAAAGGTACCACAATAAAGAAGTTTTCAGTGGTTTCCTGTTGTATAGAGAATAAAAATCAGAACTTTATCTCTGCTTTTATACATGAAATCTCTAATGAAACTGGGCTCATGTTCCTTCAAACATACTTCTAACTTTCCTGAGACTATTCTTTTGCTTTCAGGTGTATTTATTTCCCTTCTTTGAGTTACAAATCCCTGAGGTGTTATTGCAGGGGACCTGGACACTTACTACATACTATATAGAAATAATGTATATAAAACATATAAATATGTTATATATTTATTTATAGTTTATCTACAGACTAAATATATGTACAACTATTACCTTATGTGCTTTGATGGAGAGGATGTAGGGAGCATCTAGTAAATTTTTTGACATTAAAAATGAGTCCTCTGCAGTTATACTTCTCATAATGAAGAAGTAGGTGGTTTTGATCATGCTTCTGCTGATAACAACTAGAAAACCTGGACCTAAGCAAAAGAGCACATCTCTTTAAAGGCACTGGAAAACTACCAAATCGGTGAGGATTGCAGGGCCAAGGCTAGGAGAGAGAGAAGAGACAGGCTGGAGTAATGCGCACAGCATTTGGGGCCCCCTTTCTACTGGAAGCATCTGTCTCTTCCAAAAGCAACTGAGGTGAACAGCTTTCTGCAAGCTCACAGGCCTAGGTAGGGGTGGGAAGGGAGAGAAACTGGAGTTTAGGGCTCATCAAGGAAGAGTTAAAAAAAAAAAAAAAAGGGAGAGATAAACACCTCAGTCTTTCAGCTGAGATCCTGAAGGGCTATACCCTAGGAGTCAGAGTGAACTGAAAATGGATCAGAAATGGCAAGGACTGAATCGTCTCAGGCCTTCACTGCATTGTCATGATCTGAGTCTGCTAATGGCCATAGTCTAGCTGCCTAATAGAAGAAAATAAAAATCCTCTCTAGAGGAAAGTAATGCTATCTAGAGCCTCAAAATACCTCTACGATATTTTATATATAATATCAGCACACACAAAAGTAATCAGGTATAGAAGAAAATATGACAAAACCAGAGAAGCACAGACCATAGAAACAGAACCCACAGGGATTATGAGACTTTAAAATACTATAATTAATATACTCAGGAACTTAAAATATAGGAGTAAGAATGTTTATAGAGAATGGAAACACAACCAAATGGTAATTATATTTTTGAAAGATATAAATTAAAAACCGAATGGATGGATTTAATAGCTAGTTATACAGAGCTGAAGACAAAATTAGATATTGGAAGAAGTTCAGAAGAAAATATGCAGACAGATTTACAGAAAGACAAAATGATGAAAAAATGTAAAAAAAAATGTGAAAGAGATATGGTACAGAGGGAAAAAAAAAAAGTCTAATATAGGTATAATCAAGACCCAGAAGGAGAGGCAGGAGAATGTAACAAAGTGGTGATGTTTGAAGAGATGTCTAAAATATGCAAAAGGCATTATGCCTCAGATTCAAAAAGCACTTTAAACCTTAAACAAGAAAAAGGCAAAGAAAATCACACCTAAGCAACATCACAGTAAAACTGCTGAAAACCAAAGAGGAAAAATTTAAGCATCCAGAAGAAAAAGATGTTACTTTATCTAATGAATGACAATAAGACATCTGCTTTGCAACCAAAATGATGCTATCTTCAGAGTACTAAAATATTGCCAACTTAGAATTCATTCAAGTAATACAACCTTCAAAAACTAAGGCAAAATAAAGATATTTTCAAACACAGAAACTGAGAATTTGTCGCCATTTTTGCCTTAGAAGAAAGTGCAGCCTTGAGCCGAGAGAAATGGAAGCTCTCAGATTCTGCAAGGGATGAAGAGCAACAAAAAGCGATGAAAGTAAGAAATACATAGGTAAATTTCCATGAATGTTAACTTTATGAAACAATGCTAATATATATGGGGTTAAAAACACAGATTTAAAACATAACAATAACATAAATTGAGAGGAGAGGGTAAATACAGTTAAAGTGGTCAAATATATAGTGATGGAAAGAGAACTGACTATGGGTGGTGAACACACAATGTGATACACAGATGATGTATAACAGAATTGTACACCTGAAACCTATGTAACTTTACTAACCATTGTCACCCCAATAAACTTTAATTTAAAAAAAAAGTTGAAGTGGTCTAAGCTGTTCACATTGTCCACAAAGTGGATAAAGTACTAATGGACATGGCTTTTAGAAGTCAAGGATGCACATTCTAATTTCTAGAGTAATTAATAAAAGAATAGTAAAACAACACAATTAAAAAGTTAATCAAAAGAGAAAGATGGAATAATAATAATAAAAAAAAAAACCTTGATCAGTCCCAAAGAAAGTAGAGAAAAAAGAGTGAAGAAACAGGTGAGACAAAAGACAGGATGGCAGCTTTAAAACCCCATGTATCAGTAATTATACTAAATGAAAATTGATTATACCAATTAAAAGACAAAGACTGTCACCTTGGATTTACAAAGACACACTTTTAACCTGTTTTCAAGAGACAAATCTTAAATATTACGATGTAGAAAAGCTTAAAGTGAATAGACATGTCATACAAAAACTAACAGAAAGATGGTATAGCCAAGTAGATTTTAGACAAGAAGGAACACAGGAGATAAAAAGATTGTCAGAGTCCTAACAGGAAACAAATACTCATGATCATTTAGGGAAGGTTTATTTACAAAGGGACTAAGTACAAATGTGTGTTCAGGGTATGAGAATTACAGGAATAGTTCTGTAACCCAGGGCTAACAGCATGTGAGCTGTACCACACTTAGGCCCCAGGAGACAGAAGTAGTTAACCAGATTCTGGAAGGAGACAATTGTGAAGAGTTCACTTTGAGAGAGGCAATGACCTTTGGTCAAGGTACACATCAGGTTCAACGTAACCTCTATCTGAGGGAGCAGGGAGAATATGTTTACCTCACTTCTTTTCTACCATGCAATCTCCTCCCATCAGCTATGAAATCTTCATGGGGTGGTATCAATTCAGTCATACTTTTACTTGAAACCAAAAACATTGGCCACCCCGGAATTTTTCATATATGGTAGGGGAGAAATGAAATAAGTAACAAAACATAATCATAGTTTCATAAAACCTGCTTTTTAGCTGGTCATGAGGCCTAAATTCATAAATAGTTGTTTTCACCACCCATTCTAGGTTTCCCAAACATTCCAAACATGTTTGGGGGTGACCCAAACATTCATTCTTGTGAGTCCTAATGGAGGTCTTTTTCGGGTTACCCTAGGTTTTTATTGGACCAAGAGAATACTAAGAAGCATCTCAGTGAATACCCTCCATTCCATATGTAGTTCTATTTACTCCATTGTATAGCAGCAGTCCAACTTTCCCAAGTTAAAATGTTTCCCTCACTCCCGCCAAGTAGTGTCATACCCTTCCCTGTTGGTTAGTGACAGAAAAGACCAAACTTGCCAGCGAGCAGTATCCACTTAAAATTCATTGAAACCATGTTTCCTAGGAAGCATTCCTCCCTTGAGTACTAAGACCTTCAAACCACTAAGTCCAAAGTTTCAAGGACCCACCCCCTCCAAAAGAAAAATCTTCAAATAGATTATTAGGTATAATAGAACCCCACAAAAATGCATACATATGTAGACCAGAAGACGTACACCAGAATGTTCTTACTGGCATTCCTCAAGATAGTACCAAAATAGAAACATCTCCACCGTCTATCAAACAGTAAAATGGATATGTTGTGGTATATTCATAAAGTAGAATACTGTATAGCAATGAAAATGAATGAACTGCTCCAGGTAACATCATGGATGAATCTCAGTGTTAAAGGAAGGGAGACAGACACAAAAGCATACATTATGTATTCAATGTATACACAGGTTAACCACTGGCAAACTTAATCTTTGGTGTTAGAATTCGGGATAGTGATTACCTTTGGTAAGGCAAATTTCTAAGAGCTCTTTATATATTAGATGTTAAATCTCCTTGAAAATACTTTCTTAAGTTTATTGTATACCTATTAACTTGAACTATTTATCTTTTTGCATACAAGTTATTTTAACGTGTCTATTTTGAGAAGAATGTGTATTCTGTTGTCGGGTGTAGTCTATAAATGCCAATTAGGTCTCGTTGTTTGATGGTACTACACAGTTCAACTATCCGCATAACCTCACTGATTTTCTGCCTGCTAGATCTCGTGATTACTGAAAAGAGAGGTGATAAAGTTTCCAACTGTTAACAGTGGATTTGCCTATTTCTCCTTGTAGTTCAATCAGTTTTTGCCTTAGCTATTTTATGTTCTGTTAGATGTACACACGTTAAAGGCTGTTACATCTTTTGGGAGAATTGACTCCTATATCATTATGTAATGCCCCTCTCTATCCCTAGTTATTTTCCTTGTTCTGAAGTCTGTTTTATCTGAATATAGCAACTACAGCTTTCTTTTGATTAGTATTAACTTGGTGGATCTTTCTCCATTCTTTTAGATTTAACCTGTCTTTATATTTAAAGTAGGTTTCTTATACGTATATGGTTCCTGAGAAAACAGAGAACTGTTATGTAAGGGCTGTTATCTTCCTCCTTCCAAATCAACTCTGGATAACTACAGAAACAAGGGCTTGAAGAATAAGGTCAAAAACTGAGGAAACCCTAGTTAGGGTTAGGAATAAGTTTTTAAGTATTGTTCCTGCCATTTCCCCACGTTGCTTTGGCACAATCAGTGCCAGACAACTGATTGCTACAGATCAGGCCTCCCCGTGTAAAAAACACAAAGGGTCTGTTGAAGTGAGTTGCTGGTGAAAAAGAGTGTGGGCTGACCAGGTACTCTGGAGCATTGGGACACTGACTCCCCCAGTCCTTCCCCAAACCTCCAGGGTTTTGGGGGATTACAAGACTTCTGCTGGATTTTGAGTGTCAAGGCAATTCCTTATCAGAGGAGTGAACGAGTGAAACAGCAGCAAAGCACTCTCTACTCTCTAATTCTGAAACTTGTGGGAAGTTCTGCCCTTTTGCTTTTCATCCCTATCCATTATCAGAAAGGGTGGTAGAGAACATGAACTTGTGGACCACAATATCTAGACACCTGAGGAGTATGTTCACTATGTAATACAACAAACTAAACAACATATACCAACTGAAGCAGAATTAAAGGAACACATATAGTTAATATAAAAAAATTAATCATTTAAGAAGTTATTCATTTAACAAATTTTTATTAAGCACCTACCAAGCGTCAGGCACTGAGGAGTCTGTGAACAGGACAAAAAATTTTATTCTTGTGAATCTTTTGTGGTTGGAAATGGCATGGGGGACAGATATAAAAACATACAAACAACTAGGTATCTAATGAACACACCATTTTAAAAGGTAGTACTTGCTATAAAAATAAAGCAGGGTAAGGCGGATTGGTATTGCTGAAAAGGGTCCCAATTTAAAAATGAAACTAAGCCTAAAATAGGAGTTAAGATGATGGGTGGGAGGTTAGTAATGTGTAAAGAAACAAGAAATCATTAAAAAGCCATGTGAGGATATTAGGCATGAAAATGTGAGCTTAAAGAACATCACAGATGGATAAATAGAAGGGTGGATAAGATTTTATGATGCTTTTGAGGGTCAGAATTTTATTATTTTTATGCAGTTAAAAATCTCTTGATCTTTTCCTTCAATACTGTGGTCTTCAGTAATTACTGTGGTCTTCAGTAATTTCATGTTTGAAAGAAATCTTCAGAGATTTTTAAAAAAAGATTTATAATGAAAATATTGTAAATTATATTTGTACATGGTAGGAAATTCAAATGAAATAGAAGGTAAGTAGAAAGTAAAAGACCTCATCATCTCTCCCCCGTTCTGCTTTCCACAGAAGTAATCATTTTTCAATATATCCTTCCACAGAAATTTTCTATGCACAATCAAATATATGTATATATGGTTTTAAAATTTTATAAATAAGACACTATATATATTTTTGCAGCTTGCTTTTTTTTTCTTCACACATATGGACCTACTCCAGAGATTGAGATTTCAAATGACAGTCAAAATTTCATTTAGAAGGTAAAATTCTAGAGATAATAAAAATTTCAGTGGTTGTCGGGTTTGCAGCAGGGGTGGTGGTGAGGGCAATGAAACTATTCTGTATACTATAATGCTGGATACATTATGCATTTGCCAAAACCTACAGAACCTTACAACACAGAGTGAACCCTAATATAAACTATGGACTTTAGTTAATAATATCAATATTGGTTTGTAGTGAACGTATCACACTAATGCAAGATGTTAATAATAGGACAAACTGAGTATGTGGGTGGGGGTGTCATATGGGAACTCTGAATTTTCTGCCCAATTTTTCTGTAAACCTAGCATTGCTCTAAAAAAAAGTCAATTTAAAAAAACTTCATTTAGAAAAACTACTTTTAAAACTTTGTAGAGGATATTTTAGAATTGGAGGCTAGAGGTCAAATATCAGGCAGGCTGTCGCTCTGGTCCAGCAATAGAATGATTAGTACTAAGGTAGCAAATGAAATTAGTTTGAAGAGATGTGCTAATACCGAAGAAAACTGCACATTAGAAAGTCTTAAGTGGAATTTAAAGTTTCTGACTTAAAGAAGTAATGTATCAAAAATAGTATGTTAATCAGGAGCAGCAAAAAACCAATATGCTTAAGAATTATGAGAACAAAAGGGAAACGTGGCTGAAAAGACGTGAATAGCCATAATTGATAAATTTATTTTAAGTTAACATGACGTGGAGGAACCAGAAAATTATCCATATACTAGGTGTTGTTTATGTCCTTAAATTATTTGTAGAGTTTTTATAACCTATATATTTTCTTAACAAATCAGCCATTAACAAGGTATTATTGGGTGCTTTTAATCTGAAAAGCATTATTACATAAAAAATGCAGCTATATCTGTGTTTACAAGCTCAAAGGTAAAATATAAACAAAACATAATATAAAGCAACATATTATTAAATCTCAAATTTATTCTGGGCACAACAGTGGTATCACAAAGCATTAGTCACATTCCTGTTTTCTTTAATGCCTAGTTCAGCACTTGGAGTAGGCTAGTTCCATAAACTTTTGAGATAATTAAGAACCGGCCCTATTATTTTAATTATTATATATGAAAATTACAGTAAGCATGGAATTTCTAAGGCAAAAAGGTGGCTTCTAAAAAAGAAACTTCGAAGATCTACAGAAGTAAGCTTTTTATTGTGTATGTATGCATATAACGATGTATATATTTACCTCTTAACTGTAATCTTTTTCTAGTCAATGACAGCAAAAGTGGCCTTTCCATATACACTCACACATTTATAGGGAAGGAAGGTTTTTTGCAAAGCTCACTCTATTCTACCACATGTCTCTAGGAATTTTCTATTAGGTGATTCCATACACTGCTTGTTTTTAGTACCACAAAGTGTTATGAAATATGATTTTAAAATAGTTTTGCCACGTTAGTAATTTACAGATTCTAGTTTTGTTTCTCTAATTTTGCTTTTATTTCCAGTTTGCTGTGTGTTCTCTTAAAATTGTGGGTAAGGCAAGACAGTTAAAATATGGTTTCTCAGAAACAAAGGGGAAGTATAATGTAAGAATGCTAAGCACCAAAATCAAAACAAACTTTTTAATAAGTTTTGTTTATCCCTTAAAAAAAAGTTTGAAGAAATGGATTTAATAAAAATTCTTTTAAAAACTTTGCTTAGCCTCTCATGTAATAATGATTAATTTAACCTAAAACTATAGCCCAGGAAGGTAAGTCTTCTCTCAATTTGTTCAAGTATTAGGTGTCCATTAATTTCATCTTACTGTTCCAATCCATCAATCAGCAATACCTTTTACCATTTTCTTATTTTGGGTTTCATCTTTTTTTTTTTAATCACATGTCCTAATTTTTCTTCGTTTACTCTTCATATAGGTGGTATATATCCTCCATTAGCTTCTTGAGAAAGGATGCATGGAATGCATATTTTTTGAGACCTTTCAGGTTTGAAAATTATTTCATTCTAGCCTCACAATTGATTGCTAATTTGGGCTGTATAGAATTCTAAATTAGAAGTAACTTTCCTTCAAAATTTGGAGGATTTGAAACTTGCTTTTTTCTGTCTATAAACTTGTACAATCTATGCTTTGTCTATCTAATTATCATTTTTGTAGAGTAAGGGGAGATGGGAGATACACAGAGAAAGATCTTTGCTCCAGAAATCTGCATGGGGTCCCCTTAAGCATTTTATACTTACTGAAATCTTAATTAGATTCCCAAGAACCACTTCTGCTAGCAATGACACATTGCCCGATTATACTGACTATGCAGCCCTAGAGCAACCATTGTGAAAAACAAAACAAGAGCAGCTATAATGAAAAAGACGTGTTGATGATGTGTAAAAAATAGTCATTATGACGATGATGAAAGATAACACTACTGTGCATGCATACATGCCAGGTTTTGTTTTTAAATGCTTTATATTAATTCACTGAATTAGTACATACAATATAACCTTAAGAGGTAGGTATTATCTACATTTTTATAAGTTATATAATTTACCCTGGCAGAGCCAAAGAGTCTAGCTCCAGAGTCTGTGGTCTTAACCAGTAGATGGTACCGTGTTTCCCCCAAAATAAGACCTAGCTGGACCATCAGCTCTAATGAGTCTTTTGGAGCAAAAATTAATATAAGACCCAGTCTTATTTTAATATAAGACCGGGTATAATATAACGTAATATAATAAAATATAATATAATACCAGGTCTTATTTTAATATAAGACCGGATATAATACAATATAATACTGGGTCTTATATTAATTTTTGCTCCAAAAGACGCATTAGAGCTGATGGTCTGGCTAGGTCTTATTTTTGGAGAAACACGGTAGTAGTTTTTTTATTGTTATATTGCTTTTCATTTATTTTTATTGAATTATAGTTGATATACAATATTATATTTAAAACTGTATTATAGTTGACATATAACATTATATATTGCTTGTAAATATTTTCTCTTGACAAAATAAAAAGTTGGCAAACCTGTTGATTTTCTCAGTTAAAAAAATGTATTGCTTGGTGAAATCTAAAAGCCTGGAAATCACCAGTTTATAGGGCCAGTAGAAAGCAAGAAAATGTAAATTTGGGAGAAGATAATTGAAGGAGCCAACTCTTGGAGGATGAGCTCTAGAACACAGGGAGCAGACAGAGTTGAAGAACAGGGCAGACGCTAAATATAGGAGGATTTATAGCCAGGTTTAAAGATGATGGTAAAGAAAACTTCTCTGGCAGCTACAAATCAAGTCATCGGAGCTCAAAATAAGCATGGTAGTAGAAATTAGAAGGTTTAATAAATAAATAATGTACAACAGTGAAAATTTGGAGCAACTTTTGTGAAGAATGGGAAAAATAATAAATCTAGGAATGAACTGACTAGAAAAATAGAGATGGTTTCAACATTAAATATCTTGATGAAGTCAAACTAAGTTTAGTGGGAGTAAAGGAGTAGAAGATGTACAAACAAACATATGAGGTGTGGTCAGAAGATAGGATTTCTGAATTTAAGATCTCAAAACCAGAGTTAAAAACCCCTTCACTGATGATGATGAAGATGATCCTGCTGATAATAACCATTTGTTAAACAAACTAAAAATTGTATCTCGTCATAACAACCATTAATACCAGCATATTAGCGAGGAGAACCTGAGGCCCTAATGAAGTTTCAAGAAAACTAAGTTTTTTTCATAGGTGTTAAGATGACTCTGAAACTCATATAGAGTAGTAAATGGCCTGGCAGTCCCAAGATAATTTTGAAGAAAACAAGTGAATATTAACAGTTAACATTTAATATCCAGCTGGGTATTAACACTTACTATAAACCTGTAGAATTATGATAGTGTGATAATGTCACAGAGGTCATAGAAATTGATCAATGGAAGAATAAACAACCCATGGTTGTGTGGAAACCTGATTTGAGATCAGTGACATTATAAACCACTGAAGAAGATTTAAATGATTCAATAAATGCTGCAAGAAAAATCGACTGTTCACATGTGAAATAAATTAGATCTCTACCTTATGCACAAAATAGTAGGTTGATTAAAAACCTAAGCATAAAGAATAAAAGTTTGTAACTTTTAGCAAAAACATAGATGAGTGTCTTTGTGCTTTTGAAGTAAAAAATGACTTCTTAAACAAGACCTGCAAGTCACAAAATATAAAGGAAAAGATGAATAAATCTGACTACATTCCAACTAAATTTCAGTATATGAAAAGACACCATAAACAAAGGTCAAAGAAAAGGTATAGACTTGAGGAAGATGTACAGAGTCAAATACAACCAGCCAGGTATTACTATCCAGAAAACATAAATCAATGACAAAGATGAGCAAAGCAATAGCAAAATGCGCAAAGATGCCCAGAGATATCCAGAAGACATGTGGGTTTAGTAGTACTAGAGAAATCTGGACTGGAAATAGAGATTTAGGCTATACCAGTTTATTGATGATATTTGAATTCACAGGACGAGATGAGTTTGCTTATAGAAGGAAAGCATGAGGTTAGAGAGTAGGTCTTCCTGCTAGGACACAAAGCAGACAGTAGATTACTGATCCTCATTCAAGTTTTAACACTAAATAGTAACACCTTTAACTTTACTCACATACTGATTATTTTGTCTGGTCTTTTCTGACTACATAGTATCTTTATGTCTTTTAAAAATTGAGTCTAAATATAAGACTTAATGCTAATAAAACCAGATTTTGTTGGGCACTACGTCACAAGGTAGTTGGATAAGCCTATTCTATTTAGGATATTATCTTCAGCCCCTCTGTTTCATATACTGCCAAAAAGGAAGGATTGTGGAAATGAAATGAAAATTTAAAAATATGAATAAAACAGGATATAAATTTTAAGTAAAGGAAATCTAAGAAAATAATATTCCCTACATGCAAAGTAAAGTTTTTTTTTTTTTTTTAATTGGTGAGGTCAGAAACTCTCCTTTTTATACATTAGCACAGCTCAGGGAATACATCACAAATACCTAATGTATGCATCCACATCTTCTCCAAATTGAAAAAAAAAAGTTTCGCCCATCATACATACAGGCTTCTACTCACTATATTTCTTCTACTTGGAAATAGCAAATCAGCTATCCATAGCCACATAAACTGCTCAGGGGAAGCCAGTCACAAAACTACATTATTATATAATTCCTTTTATATGAAGTTCAAGAACATGCAAAACGACAGAATAATGGTAGTGGGGTTTGATAGGGTAGGTAGTAGGGGAACGTGGTTACAAGGGGTACAAAGAAGCTCTCTGGGTGTTGGATACATTCTATATATATATTGATCTGGGTGGTGGTGACATCAAATTGTACATTTGGCATGAGCATTTTACTCAGTCATCGCTCTTAGCTGAGGTATATATTTTTAAATTCCTTTAAAGAAAAACTTCTTAGAGGTCTTAAGAATCTCAGACAGCACATTTTGTTTTGCCCTTGTCAAGACTACAAAGCCTCTAATGAAGAGACGTTTAGTGGCGTTCTCCAAGCTTTTCTTCCCCTAATGTGTCAGGCTCCCAACCCAGGCCTACCTCATTTCTATGATCTGCAGAGATTAACGAAAACCAACAGAACAATCCAGAGGACTGGGATATTTGAGATCATCATATTCAAGAAAAACAAGCTTCAGGGCCCTTCTTCCACGATACCAAAAGTAAGCTCCCAAAAGGTAATTGAAAGGAAATCCTAATGTAAACACCAACCTTTTAATCACCACTTTGTGTACCACTTCTACATTGTTCAAGCTCTTGAGCATGAACCTGTATTCTATGAAGAATAGAATTTACACTGTAATGGTACTTTGACAATTTTGAACAGGATAAAATGACAGATAATCAGTTTATCTAGATTCTAATTAACTCTCTTACTGACGGCTATTTTTTTAGTGACTGACAATCACAAATATTAAAACAGTCAAGAGAATGAAAAATTGCTTTAAAAAATTCCTTCCCTTGCTCACTTTAAAATGAAAATACCAAGGGAAAAAAAAATAAAATGTATTACAACTGGCTGTTACATTAACTCATATAAAATGAAAACTGGACCATGCGCAGGTTCGTTGGTACTATACGAGTATGTGGTTGGCCAGTGAGGTTCAGCACTGTAATGAGACACTGAATTAAGATATCACACCACATACACAACACGCAAGGAGCAAGTGCATTACTTCGGACACTGGACTTTGGCAAAAGTATGAAACAAAGTCATGTCAAGGGAGGTGTTTCAAGCGAGTGAAGCTGTCTCCTTACATCCTTCAAGTTTTAGATGTTAATAAAAATAACTAAAATGGAAAGATCTTCACGGATACTTTACATTGTAGCAAAAGCCCTGCAACAAAATATAAAGGAAACCCTAAGGCTTTACATTCGCTAACACTTTCCCAGTTTTAGTTAACCGAAAAAAGAACTGATCTGCAGAAGGAACTGAAAATATTTAAGGAAGTACTATCACGGGTCTTGACTGAGTAACAAAAACCTCAGGGCCTCGGAGCAGGGTTGCACTAAATTGCCCAGGGGCAGAGCTGTAAGCAGCCCCTAGTTTAGGTAGACTATTTTAACTTCTTTTTAAGAGGGCTGAATTTGTAGGGATGAGGGAGCGAAATTAGGCACCGCGAGGGTAGAGGTGGATGGAGGTCCTCTGAGGTGAATATGTAACCCTAGGCCAAGGCGCCCAACCTGCAGGAAGAAGAGGCCAAGAGGAGAAGGGCCGAAGTAAAAAGCGATGCCAGGAGAAACCCACTTTTGAAAGGCCCTTTCCGGTTACAAGGCACTCTCACATGCTTTATCTCATCGGACACAGCATCCTTTCTGCTGGCTTCCGGCGTCTACAGACGTAAAAGGACCAACGCGAAGGCACTCTTCAAAATCCAGACCCCAAGAGGGCCCGCTACCCACCCGTTCCCGCAGCTCCGGAGCCCGCGGCCCGCCCGCGCCCCCTAGGCGTCCACCGGGCGCGCACGTCACTCGCCCGCTGCCAATCGGCGCCGGGCAGGTCACCTCTCGTCCCGGGGCTCGCAGCCCCGCCCGCCGCTGCCGCCGCCGCCGGGGCCCGGACTTCAAGCGCCCACCGGTCGCCTCCGCTCTCGGCGCAGGCGCGGCAGCTCGGCTGGAGAGGGGCGGGGGCTTGGGAGAGAAAGGACGCCGCCGGCAAGGATGGTGCTGGAGAGCGTGGCCCGCATCGTGAAAGTGCAGCTCCCCGCATACCTTAAGCGGCTCCCAGTCCCCGAGAGCATTACCGGGTTCGCCCGGCTCACAGGTAATCCCCACCTTCAGGCAGTCCCCATTCTCGCGCGCTTCCCAAGGCGGGGTCGGGGTGGGCGTGTGTGCGGGGGTGTCCAAAAATTCTTGGGCCAAGGGGCGGAGCGGAGCCTGGCGAGTTGGCGCGTGACCCCGTGACCCCCGCGCGCGGAGGACGGTGGGCGCGCGCCGGCGCAGCCGCGGTGGAGCTCGTGTGATGCCAGCTCTCGGTAGTTGGCAACTCCGGGTGCTTGGCTTCGTCGTTATCTCCGGTGTCTTTCGCGGACGGAGACCAGATTTTTCCATAGAAGGTGCTGAGTTGGAAGCGGCCTTCAATCTCATCCATCTTCATCGCTCTCTGCAGTGTGCTTGTTTGTTTTAAAGCAGGATAAGTCATTATCCAAGGCGCTGTGTATCAGGCAGTCTCAGTTCTCTGCTGGATTTTAACCCACATTTGTTGTGGGTGTGAGTGAATGTGTGGGAGAGAAACACGACATACGCATAATAGTATATGGCAGTTTTATTTAGTAACAGAACTAGAAATAATGTCTATTCCCATAGGGGAGAGATGACCTATCATGGGGGCATTTGAGGTCACCTCCAGTACTATGAGCCCGGAGAAAGTTGGGCTAACTCGAGTTGGAGGAAGGATACGTTAGCCAGAATGTGTTCAAAGACTAGTGTGATGGGCCAAATCTTAGAAAATGAAATGTAATAATATATGTAACATTCTGTACTTAGATCCTCCTTACAGAAAAAGAGCCCACCATTTAGGATTTCATACCTAGAGGATGAAAATTTCCAGAATGCAGTCAACACTTGGAAAATTTTGTCCAGTTCTAAGCATCACAGTGTGCGTGGGAATATTGGTAAAACCAGACTCAGATTGATTACGATGGTGTGGGGGAAAGCATATTGATTCACAGCAAACATTGACCTCATGTCCTGAATAGCAGAGAACATGAATTAAGATAATTTTGAGGTAAATAGGATTGCTAGCTTGGAACAGTCTGGAGATGTATGGTAGCTTACTTAAAATACAGCATTTGAAAGACTAGAAGATTTATTTTGTATAGACCAAAAGACAAAACTAGGACTAAAATAGTGAAAGTTATTTGGAGATAGATTTAGCTCCAGTACGAGGAAGTTTTGAAATGTTTTTTAAATTAAAGAAAATTTACCTTCAACAAATTAGGGTGCTTTGGGAGATAGGCCCTCTTGGAAATGGAAAAAAAAAAAAATCTGGTGGGGATAGATTTAGAAGGGGTAACTAGATGACTGTTCCAAATCTAGAGATTCTTTGAATTATGGACAGAGACAGTTGCCCTGTTGACAAATGGACTGTGAAATTTTAACATTTTAGATGTTAAAAACATTGGTAGAAAGCTTGTAACTGAGTAGAATGCATGATAACTGAATAATAAACGTTAAAAAGAAACATCTAAACATCATAAGCCACATAAAAGTAACAAAATGGAAAACTTTCAAATTGAATCTTTAATCCTCCCAGTTTATTCTGATAGATTTGCCTCAATTATGTAAAATTGACTTTTTCCCCCTTATCATTTCTTTTACTTAACTACTTTACATATTTTAATATATTCCTCATCTTGTTCTAAGAACTATATGATCTTATTTTACATTACATCACAATAGGCCTACCCATTCCCCTGCAGCTGGAAATTTGTAATGTTTATATATTTGTGATTTTAATGTTCACTGGTAAGTAGGCCTATACCAATACCAATTATTATTATTATTTTTCTCTTTTGATTATACCCTTAGATGTATTCACTAAAATAATAATACCAGGTCAAAATGATATGATCATTTTGTGATATTTGTTCCTGGTTGCCAGCTTACTTTTAATAATTTTGCATAAATTACTGAATTTTTAGCAGTCAAAAAAAAAAATGTCCCTTACTCCCACCCAATCCATTATATTAGTTTTAATTTCTGTAACTAGAGTGTAGTGTGAAGCAGATTAGAAAGTATATTTCACTTAGTGGCTAGGAGATTTTGGAAGTTTTTTTTTTTTTATTGAACCCTACTGTCAACAAATACTTAATTCCTATTACAGGCATTAAGGAAACAAACTTAAACCATTTTCCCCTTACATCAATAATATATAGTAACTTCCTCTTCCAAACTGTTAATATTTAATGTGAGGACTGATTCTCAGAAATAATGATAACTCTGATAAACAGTGTTGCACATTTAAGTTCCATTACAATGTGTCTCCAATTTAGTTCTCATTGCATCACTTATTTGTTTAGGAAACATTAACATGTTTGTAATAATTGCTTTATGAAAAAAATGAGAGTTTTTTTTCGCACTTGTAGCAATTGCAGAATCTATTTGAAGCACTATGGAGGAAAAACAACCAATTTCTACCCTGAATCTCCCTTTTAAAATAGATATTTATAATATCTAATGACATTGTCTCTCGAATGAGCTTCTTAAAGAATCCAGGCTTAGATTTGTTGAAAGAAAGTTACCTGGAAGATGACTTTTAGCAACTGTTTAAAGGTCTACGAGACCAAAAATATATTCATTTTTTTAATCTAGGACAATTAGAGCAAAATTCCACATTATTGTTGCCTGTTTTCCTTCTCTATTTAGCTCCAGGAAATTTTTTTAAAACAATCGTCTCTCTCATGATGACTTTACATTCTTAGTATAAACACTTGGAGATCTTAATTACTGTATAATATTTACAGACAATCCTTATCTATTTAGAAACAACTTATCTATCTAGTTTAGGTCACATTTTTAAGAGTGAGGCTTTTGAGATAAGTTAGTATGATTCCCACGTCCCATTGGAAGTGTAGTGTATTCTAATACTTTGACCTTTAAAAAAGCTTTCCCTGTCATATGACCTTTTAAATAGAACAACAAAAAAATGTTCCTATTCTAAACTCAGAAATTATTACTTCTAGATTTAAAGCTAGCTATGTAACTTTAAATATAGTAGTTCTTCCCCACTTGAACTAGTTTGCTTCTTTGAAATGTAATGGTTTTGCTCTTAAAGACAAATAATATTTTTCCCAGAGAAACACAAACATGTCAGAGCTGACAGATTTAGGGGCATTGCGTCCTACTTTGAAATGAGTCAACAAAATGTTGCCTAACTGGGCACCTTTTCAATGGATTGAACGTTGAGGTCAGTCAGTTCCATCTTTGACGTAACTGCAGCCAAAAATGCATCTCTTTCTTTCTCCACCCCCTCATATTCTCTCACACTTTTATCTTCAAATTGTGGCTTGTCCTTCTAAAACCCTTGCTACTTGAGGCACCTTCTTGCCTTAAGTGAAACAAAGCTCTCCCTGAGGAAAGCACTTCCCCCTGTAGCTCTCTGGTGGTGTCTTTTCTATCCCTCCTTGTCTTTGTGGGATGAGGGAGCAGAGACATTGGGCATCGTTCAGGCTCTGCAGAGCTACTTCCACACTGGAACTGTTTCACTCTCTTTAACGAAAACTGTCTTTTACCATCTATCAGTGTACCTTTTGGCTGTTATCTGTTCAACTTTAGTCTCTCCATTACATTTTTTAGGGATGTTGACACCTCATATTTTTCCCTTCTACAATACTGCACTTTCTTTTTCTGCTTAAAGCTGCCCTTATATTCTGTTTTGTTTTTTTAATTAGAGGCCAGTATCATCATACATCCAGGTAATGAAACCAGAAATCTGGGAATCACGAAGGATCTCCACTACCTCCATTTACCTCATGCTCCATACTTAATCACCAAATCCTATTGATTTGATTACCTGAGTTAGTGTTTAAGTTTCAAGGTGAGTGAGGGTTGATCACAGACCTACCCCAGTGAAAGCTATAGACTGTTTCCTCAGAAAATGCGTGCACTCATGCACATACATTGTTGTAGGGAATATTTGGGGAGCCATTTGTCCTCTTTTTGCCTTAGTTTCAGCTCACATTTTTTTCTGGGTTATTTCAGTGGATTTCCAACAGGTTGTCTTGCTCTTATCCTCCCTCTCTGCTCTTCCTTATGTCTCTCCACTAATCCATCTTCCAACTGATATCAGTGTGATTTCATAAATGAACAATTTTCCAGTTACATAAATATTCAGATATTTCAGTGGTTCGCTTTTATATCAGAGCTTTTCATAATCTGGCACCTGCTCACTTCTACAGCCCTCTCCTTTCATTATATCCCAGCAATACCATAGCACTTAGTTTCCCAAACTTTTCATGTATGTTGTATCTCTGTGCCTTTGCCTATGGTGCTTTTCCTGTGTGGAACGTAGCTCTTCCTATCTGCCTAGGGTCTCCTCCTGTACTCATTCATCTTTCAGAACCTGTTTAGGTGTCAAATCCTCCCCATAAAGTCTTTGCTCATCCCTGCAAAGAGTTAATCATTTCTTCCTCTGTATTGCTTATTTATGATAATACATACTACACAGTACTGTAACCCTTTATAGATCTATTCCATACAAGATGGAAAGCTCCTTCTTCTAAAATGTGTGCCCTATGAGAACAGGGACCGTACGTAACTATTAGCTTGTGTCCCCAGCACTTAGTGCAGTATTTGGAATGTGGTGGGTTCTTGTATTGCGGAACAAATGAATGAATTATTGTTATTCCTATTTTACAGACCAGAGAAACCTGATTCCTAGTCTATGAAAATCTGACTTATACAACAGATAAACTGGGAATTAGTTATTTATTTGAAATCCTGCTCTGTGCCAGGCACTGTACGAAGCACTGGGTACATAGGGACAAATAAGACAGCTGCTACACTGGCATTTAGCACAGTTTCTGCACATAGTAGTAGGCACTTAATAATTATATACTAAATAATTATATAGTAAGAAAGTTGACAACAAATTCTTTATTCAGATTTCTTCATTCATAAATATTTATTAAGCACTTAAATTGATGAGCAAACACAGAAAGAGGGGATTGTACAAAAGCAAACTTTCTAAAGTGATGGAAATACCCTAGATTTTGTTTTAGGTGGTGTTTACAGGTCTGTATAGTTTCAAAATTCATCAAATTGAATACTTAATACAAAGCTCGATAGGCTGAACTGTAAGTTACACCTCAATTTAAAATAAAATAAATTGAGCCTAGCATTATTTAGGCACTGAGGATACAGTAGTGACTCAGACATCTTGTAGGTCTTCTGTTATGGTTGGGGTACATGATGGCTGGGTACAGCCGTTAAAATTCGTATTTCCAAAGGATACTAAGGAGTTGGGAAATGTTTCTGATATAATATTAAGTGAAAAAGTTGGATGTAGAATGTATATACAATATGTTCTCAATTTTGCTTTTTCTTTTTTTCAGTATTTAAAGCATATATAGTTACACACCAAAAAAAAACCCAGAATTACAACAAAATGTTACTGACTCTTGACTGGGGGGTATTGAAAGTTATTTTATTTTTTATACTTTTCTAAATTTTTAAAAATAAATGCTATTTTTGATAAATCCTAAAACAACAAAAATAAAAAATATACTGTACAAAATATATCTTAGGTTGGTACAAAAATAATTGTGGTTTCTGCAGTTATTTTTGTACCAACCTAATATTATACCTAACAGTAAGTAATAGTTTTTTCTTCACAGTATCTAAAATATCTGTAATAGCTCAACATGTATCGAATGGGTTCATAGGAAAAAGCTGGTCTTAAAAGTTTTTTTTTAAAGTTTCTTGTTTAATTTTTCTGTATTTCATATTTCTTCACTAAAAGTCAGCCTTAATAAATAATATGATTTCTAATTGAGCTATATAGGTTGTATCATTATCCTTTATAAAACTTTTCTGTAGTTAAATTGAATTTTATCATTAAAAAGCAGATGGTACTACAACTGTTGTATAAATTACTCCATTGTAGGAGATAATAATATCTTTATATATGTAATATATATAATATACCGTGTTTCCCCCAAAATAAGCCCTAGCCAGACAATCAGCTCTAATGCGTCTTTTGGAGCAAAAATGAATATAAGACCCGGTCTTATTTTACTGTAATATAAGACCGGGTCTTTAATATAATATAGTATAATATAATATAAATAAAATACAATACCGGGTCTTACATTCATTTTTGCTCCAAAAGATGCATTAGAGCTGATTGTCGGGCTGGGTCTTATTTTTGGGGATACGAGAGAGGGAGAGAGGGAGAGAGGGAGGGCGGGAGGGAGGGAGAGAGACACTAGTGTTTTTAACCAAGGAATGAAGTGTGAGAGGAGCAACATTTTCTGAAGTAGATTTTAAATACTATTAATACCATTTATTTCCTGAGATTTGTGGGTTAAGATAGGAAATGCTAAACTTAAGAATATAAGCTAAGGATTTCATCTTTACATTCTCATTCATTTACTTTTTGACTTGGAGCATTTAACCTCTTGTGACTTTATAATTATTTACAGTATACTACGTAATGTTATTCTACATTCCACAAACATTTATTGAATACTATTTTAAGACTATACTGGCTGTCGGGGACAATAGCAATCTAATATATTAATTGCCTGATCTAGAAGGTAAGCGTAAATGAATAATTACAGTACAATGTGATGAGTGAGAAAGGAATTGACATTTATGCTCTACATTATTCATTCAGTAAGTCACTCATTAAACATTTCTGAGGTATCTACTTTGTTCCAGGAGAGTAGTACATAGCTCCTTTTCTTACAGGCCGACAGAAGAGACTTTAGATAACAGTAGTGTAATAAAAGAATCTTGAAGAAAGGGGCTTGAGAGCACAGGAGGAAGTGATTAATTTTGGTTTGTGAAATCAAGAAAGATTTCTGGAAGAGAACATATTTGACCCCAGGCTTAAAGAGTTTACACAAATGAGTCATATTATCAGAGGGTAGGAAGGCATGGCAGACAAAAGGAATTGCTTATGCAAAAAGCACAGGAAGGCTGCTACTAGGTAAAAGCTTTGGATGGCTTTAAGTACATGCGAGATGGAATGTTTGTGGGAGCAGAAACTGTCACATTAGCCCTGCCATGCTATAGAGTTAGTACTTTATGGAAACAATGGTTTCCAGCAGCACCATCTAAAAAACTCTGTGATGATGGAAATGTTCTCTGTGCTGTCAAATACAGCCACCGGTGGCTATTGAGCTGCTGAAATGTGACTAGTGTGTCTTAGAAACTGAATTTTGAGTTTAAATTTATTTAAATTCAAATAGCCACATCTGCGTTTTAATCATATTTTTTATTTTCTGTATTTTGACTCTGACATCTTGGGGGGTCTTGCTGGCCCTGGAGAACCTGCCCCTCCCAGGACTAGCTAATTCCTAGAGATAATAAAACAACTTGCTTGCAGAGCTCACCTTTCATATGCAAATAAACCAATCCAAAGCCTATACCTCAGCCACCTCTCTCACCGCCAACAAGGATTTTTCCTGCCCTAAATCACCCTGGGCCAGGTATGAAACAACTAAGAACCATCCCTATAGCTTAGAGCCCTCTGAAATTTTTTCAAGCTATCCAATCCTAAACTGTTCACCTTGTCTTACCTTGCCATTCCTGGAAACCATAATAAAAGGCTTCTGCCCACACTTTTCCCCTCTCCTTCCTCCTGACCAACTCTGGTATTTTCCCATGTAGACTTGCATGACGTATTGTCCCCTCTTCCTGGGAACTGTAAGTCACACTTCTTTCAAGGCAGTTTTCTCTGTCTGTCATCTTACCATATCTGATTAAACAAAATCTTGGGTACAAATCAAAACATTGTGGCTATTTGGCTACTATATTGGACAGCACAGATCTATAGATAGCCCCCACCCCCAAGAAACTGCTTTTGTTATTCCCAAAATGTTAATTCATTCAAAGTATCTATTTGGAGTGTGTTCACTTTGGTTATGAGAATAGAATAGCCAGCATGACAGATAAGATCCTTATCCTTAAAAGCTTCATTCTAGTGACTAAAAGATGATATCCCCCCAGATTTCTACCATATGGCATTGTCAAGTTGAGTTATCAAAATATTTTTTCAAGAGTTGCTACCATCTCCAGAATCTCTTATTAAAAGCTAACATATATTGTATATCTTTTCTGTGCCAGACACTCATATTTGTAGGTGCTATAGATAAATGTTTAATTTAGAGTTCATAACAAACCTTTGGCATGGTGTTGTATCAAAAATAGTTTCATTTTGGAAGAGTTGGTATTAAGCTAATCTTTTCAGTAGTTGAATAGAAAGAACAATTATGTCTGGAGAGTAGTTTTACCAAATGAACAGATAAAGTTTTAAATCTGTTGGATTTGATCCACGGTGATTTAGAACAAGCTGTGGACTTACTGTCCTGGACTACACCTGTTTAACTTACAGGTTACCCACATGAAAATGGGAATAATAATGGTGCCTACCAAATACAGTTGTTTAACACAGAGTTAAATGAGATGATACAGTCTCACTCTTACCATAATCTATTATGATGAACATTTATTAGTATGCCTTTACATATAATCTTCAGTTTTTCTCTTTTTCTCGACTAAGCTATTTCTGCATAGTGCTTAAGGTATCAAAGAGGCCCCCAGTGAAGCATGTCAAATGGTAACTCTTTAAGGACAGAAAGGATTGCCCAACAGAGCCCAACAGAGGCAGGACCTGAGCCAAGCTGACACTTGATAAATACATGTTGAAATGTTTATCTTGGTTTCCTGTTGTGTTTGTTTCTACAGGCATAGAGACCATTTCATTTATATCACTTATGTTCCCTATCCCCCAAGACAGTGCTGAGTACTAAAAAGGCATTTAATGAACACTTACGGAACAAGATGTAGCTAACAATGAGAATATTCAGTCTATGAAAATTTCAGTTCTTTAAAAATAGTAGCTTTGACACAGCATGTAGGTGTTTCCTTAGGAATCACTGTCCCTTACCAAAAGTGTAAATTAAAGCATCGAAGACATGTTCTGTCTGAAATTATAAATCAATGGTAAAATATTTACAGATATTCTGTTGTATGGTTTTAGACACGGAAATATTTTCTAAACCTGTGAAATATATCACACATTGAATTTTGTTTATAATTATGGTGATAATAATTCCTGAATTAAAAATAAACACAAATATACTTAGGATACTGAAAGAGGATATTTGATATAGGACCTATTTCTGAAAATTTTGTTTTCTATTTCACAAGTCTCAAGTTAGCCCACAGATGAAACCAGGTGGTCCTAGGTATATAGGTGGCTGATGTGTTACTTATTCACAGTTTTACAGATGAATAGTTGAGAAGTGAAAGTGAGAAGTAAAGAACAGGTAAAGAATAATCTCAAAGATGAGACATGCAATGTGAGTTCTATTACAAGAGCACCGTCGACTCACAAATCCCCATGTTCAGTTTCAGAATGGCTTCGGTTGTTGCCTTTCCTTGGTGTGCTTGCATTACTTGGCTACCTTGCAGTTCGTCCATTCCTCCCAAAGAAGAAACAGCAGAAGGATAGCCTGATTAATCTTAAAATACAAAAGGAAAATCCCAAAGTGGTGAATGAAATAAACATTGAAGATTTGTGTCTTACGAAAGCAGCTTATTGTAGGTGTTGGCGTTCTAAGACGGTAAGAGGTCCATTTATACATACACTAAAATTTTGTGCAGTTAAAATTGTCTTCCTTTTTAAATCCCCAGTTTTGAGGTTCTGTGAGATGAGAGATTTTCCCATAGTAGTCAGTACTGAAAGTCTGTATTTCTAAAGTTTGCATTTTATAAGCAATACTACCTATATTAAAAAAGTTACAGCAGCAAGGAAAGGTAGACATCTGATGTTTTCACTATGTTCAGCAGTTAGGTAGACTAACATGTAGTGTAAAATATACCTGTTATGAGAGAGGATGTAAGGTTTAGTGGAAAAGAGTTTAAGCTTTGGAGTCTGAATAAATTGTGTTCAAAGCTGATGTCTGTCACTCACGCTATGACTTTGGGCAAGTTACTGAATCTTTAATCGCTGATCTTCAGGGTTTTTTTTTTTTTTAATCTGATAATATACCAACATCACAGGGATTTACGAGAATTTAGTGAGGATGATATGTGTACAGTGCCTTATAGTGTGAGCTATAATTATGGATGATTTTTAATGTGGAAATTAAAAAGGAGGAGTTTGGAGTGATAAGTATTATAAGTAGTTGATGAGGTCTGTTTTCTTTTTCTACTTGGATCATAGGTTATTTGAGGTTTTAAGTGTAATAATGTTCATTACAGCATCTTATGTAATAGCAAAATTTTAGAAACAATCTAGAATCTGATAATAGAGGAATGATTCATACAAATAATACAAATGATGGGATATTAGGAAGCTACTACGAATCATATTTTAAGGAATATTTAATGACATGAAAGTATGATGTAATACCAGTAAGACAAGCATATTTCAGTGTGATCCAATTTTGTTTTAAAATGGATACATATAGTAAATATGTATATTTACTATACAGAGGAAAGATATACTAAAACTTAATTATTATTACCTATGAGTGAATCTTTTAAAAATATTTTTAATATTTTCAAAAATGTAGTACACATAAGTTTTATAGTAAGAAAACATTATGAAATAATATATTTTGACTTTAAATTACATTCTTTTAAATTTAAATAAGGGAATAAAATAGGTGAGCTCAAATTTAGAGCTCACAGAGAAACAAGAGCTTATTTTGATCCCCTTTAAACCTATTTTATTTGACTCATATAGAATCGTACAAGTTTATTTAAAATCTATACCAAATAACGAATTAACTACTTAAAAGTTAGATTTGCTGTGGCAATGGGATATAGTTTGGTTAGATGTGGACTATATCTATACTCAAGAAAGCTATCTGATGGTTATTTATTTTTTCAAAAGTAATGTGCTTTCTTTATAAGAGCATTTTACAATATTTCTACTTACTGAATCATTTAAAAAATAACACTTGTAATTATTTTCCTTTCTAGTTCCTGCCTGTGATGGTTCACATAATAAACACAATGAATTGACAGGAGATAATGTGGGTCCACTAATACTGAAGAAGAAAGAAGTATAATAGTAATGAATTAGGATTGAATTCAATTGTGTGCTGTAAAATCTTATAACTATTTTTTCATTCTTGTGTTATAGATCTTTCAAAACGGTGGTCTTAATTATTAATACTGGTTAAATAGTTATTTCTGCCAATTTCTTTTTCTTGCTACACTACTGTTTATATTTGATATTTCGTATCTTCAGTCATTTATATAGAAATTACTGTATAAAAGTGTACAATCCTTTCATTCTGACTTCAAAGAGTTAATGTATCTTCCTACAAAAAAACCAACACTTCTGATTTTAATTAATTGAGAAAAATCTAAGTTTTTGGCCATGGGTCTAAAACTCTTTATGTGAATATCAATATTTTCAATACTTAAAAATTTTCTCCCTACACTATTAAAGATATTATTTTTCAGTTATCTTCTGTTCTGGTCATTTGCAGTGATTTTTTTCTTTTTCAGCCTTCAACACTCCATTCTTTTTAGATCACTAAGAAAATTATTGCTCTCAAGAATTACTTGAGTTTTCCAAGAGATAAACCCCTTTGCTTTATAGAGATGTTGTCTAATAAATATGTTTCCCAGTTTCAGAAAGACGTGAATTGGATATAAAAAGTTCCAACAAGGAACACTTATTTACACTGTAAAAGTTTTATTTACTTTGCAAAGGCTTGTTTGTATGTTCATGGATGTTGTGTATATGTATAGTGAGCTGTTTGACTCAGTGACAGCGTGGGTGGGGTGGCAAGAACACTTACAGCTAAACTCATGAGCTGCTGCAATTTGAAGGTCCAATTAGAAATAAAGCATATCTGAATTTATATTAAAATAATAAACAGTTCAGTGGTCAAAATTGTGTTAATATGAACATTTTCCTTTTTATAATAGTGTAAACCCTACAAAAAGTTGCATAATAAACTTACTGGAGAATCTTTAAAACTTTGCAACTTTTTAGCCCAAGAATCTGTTTAGTTTTATTTTCATATTACAAGCTATCCTTATGTCTGTCTGTTAAAGGTAGACTCCAGTAGGTTCACTCTGCCTCCATTATAAATGAAGAAGGTACATGAGGCAGACATATGTAATTATTCTTCCCATCATATTCAAAGCTAATAGTTAGTGACCACTTATATGTATGTCCCAGCCACTGCACTAAGCAGTGGTAGTGCAGTGGTACTTGGATTTTAATTTATTACATGTAATGTCAACAGTTTCTGTTGTGTGATTTTTTTACTTTCTCTTGACCAATAGGAGGAATTTTAGAGTTAGAAATGTAGTTTGTGGTTTTGAGAAGTTTTACAAAACTGTATGTCCTAAATTGTTGCTTTTTCCTCATCTGACCTGTGAGAATGGACAAATACAACATTGCTCTCACTTTGGCTCTGGTATTTTTTCCTGAGATCTTTTCTTCAACACTCTTAAGGTGTCTAATTAATTATTTTTCCACAGTTAATCACAAGACTTTGGGAAAAAGCCTCCTCACCAAAAGTTCAAATAGCTTGGTTGATGGTCATGAAATGCTTTTCTTTAAAATCATTCACTGCAACTCACAGTAACATGTTTACCCATGTTCTAGTGGTTCCATACTTAGATTTCACAGGAGGAGGAAAAATTTGCTCAAAATGTGGAGACTAAAATTAAATTATCAACTTTTAATTCTGTAAAGTAAGAACATTTAAAAAATAGAATTACCTCATAAAAGGTAGTTTTCACACCCCAAAAGCAAGATATTCTCAGAATAAAGTTTTCCCTCCATGTTTTCAGTTGTTTACATACGTTAAAGAGTTGTGCCCAAATATTTTTCCCACCTGTATAAATTTTTCAGAAGCCTGAGGTTGTTGTTTTAATAACATTATGCATTGTGATCATTTGCCATCACTTTTTCTTGTAAAGTCACAGAATTCCATCATGTCTTCTTTAAAAAGTAGACAATCTAATAAGCAACTGCATCTGAATTAATACAACAGAAGATAGCTCTTGAAGTAACATATCTTGGGTTTCAAAAACCTTCAAGAGATAGCCCTGTTTTTACTGTGTCACATGATTGCTGAGGACTGATGCTTACCCAGGAAGTACTCAGTGCCTGACTCAGCAAATGGGCTATACTACTACATAAATAGGTATGCAAAACGTAGGCTTGCATATTAATGCAGGCTTGCAGTATTAATGATTCATTTGTATGTACAATTTAGCAAGTTGTATTATGAAAAGCACATTACAATGCAGCTTTGAATTCAATGCCTCATATGATGATTCAGTACATTGCTTTTGTATTTTGTAACCTAACTTATTCATCAGTTTATGCAAAGCTAATTAAGCCAGGTGCTGAGCTATACAGTTCTGCCTTCCGTACATAGCCTTCCATTAGAAACGTGCTATCAGACTCTTTGCGAAGAGTTTTACTCTCTCAAAACTCTATGGTTCAACAGGGTTCTTAAATTATGGTGGCTATTTTATTTACTACCTACCCGAAACATCTGATTGCACCTCATTCATTTAGAATCCAGTTGTGACAGCATCACCAATCTGGAAGAGCAGGAGAGATGTCACCAGTACGCATGTACTTTATTCAGAAGTGAGTGCCTCAGGCCCTCATCTTCTGAGTCTGCTTATTCTTACTTCACACCTGATTCTAACAAGTGTGGTTATCTGATTTCTGCTCCTGAACAAACAAGTGTCTACAGGGTCCTGCTAGAGGTAGAACAAATAGGTATCTACGGCTCACAGCTGACAGAAGGAGGGAGAACCAAAAAATAAATAAATTTAATGTGAATGTTAAAAGCATAGAAGCTATGTGAATATTAAAAGCATTAAAAACTACAGAAAAACCAAATGGCTTGAGACCATTTAGTATAGGGTCCTGCACACCACAGTCCCTGATAAGATTACGGTGATCACATTATACAAGTGATGTATGATGATGGATTTGAATCAAGGTAAGTACTATGTGGTATTTTAGAAGGCAGGATATATGTTGCATTTGGTGATACATACCAGTTTCCACTTCAAATAGTTAAAATCTTAGTGCTTAAGTGGTACGTCCAGGTGGAAAGTTTATGCAGAAAATAGTTTAACTACTTCATATTTGGAAGCTTATAGGAAGTTTTTCCATTCAGCTGAAACATTTTTCAAGTTAAATCACTAATTCGCTGCAAAATCTAATTTGTTAAAGTACAAGGAAAACTAAATCAAAGAATAGTGATTTAAACCACAGAAATCATGTTAGATGACCTCTTCCACTTGAAGGAGGATTAAAATTATGTTTAAAAACCATTCAGCAGCAGTTCTGTCACTGCCTCACTGCCTGACTGTCCATTGTTGACCCTTTGCACCAGAGGTTGGACTGTAGAAGACTCCCACATTATTTTTAGTTTTTATTTTTTAGCTATGCTGCATCATCTGAGGTTGTGCTTTGGTGTGTCATAAAAGTCTTTTATGGAAGCTCACTTTATTATGTTCAGAAAGTCAACTACTTTTATCTTCTACAGAAATCCAGTTTTCTAAAGACACATATCAAGTATTTTAATATAAAAAGTAGACAGTCCATATTAATTACTAGCATTTGTATTATGCAATTTAATATTAGTTATGGTCTTGAAGGACATTGAAAATCTGTTCAGAGACTCATAGCTATGTTTTTTCAGTTGGAATTGACATCACTAACTTTCCTTTGGTTTAAATGCTTGATTCTTCACTTACAAAAAGTGTATCTGTGACAATTCTCACAGAGCACTGATCAGCCACAATGTTAACAAATTCCTGACCTCGATTATAAGGTGGTAATTTTCCAAAATAATACAGAAAAGGGGAAAGGGTAATAAGTGGCATAATTGTCCTGTACTAGAAATGAACCCTGTTAATAGTAAGAAAATAAAAATGTCAACAGACATTTCACTAAATTTTCATATTTCCTGGAATTTTCCATTAGTATCCATCATGCATTCCTCTGCATTATCACACTAAAGATAGGAATCGTAATACCCACTGAACAAATTGAAGTACAGAAAACTTGGAAGTACAGAGTTTTCAACTATATTGAATGCTGCCAAAAAATGAAATAAGATAAAGACAGAAAAATGTTCACTTAAAAATGTGTGCAACATTCTACATGGACGAAACTTTGTTAACTTAGGCCCCTCAAGATTCCTACAGATTAATTCTTTACCACCCCCTCCAAAATAAAATCAAACCAAAACAAAACAAAACTAGCAAACACAAAAAGAATATATTACCAAAAGTTTGAGAGGCATCAGAACCAAAGAGCAAGATTTAGACCTCAAAGCACTTTAGATATCGCACTGTTGGACATAGACTATTAAATAAGTATATGCAAAGTTTTTAAGAGATAAAAAATGGATTAAAAATGAATAGGGAATGAGACTATCAAACATGACTTTAAAAAGTCATTAAAATTAAAAACCCAAAGAATGTGCTTAACAGCACTTACATACAGCTGAAGAAAGACTATAGTGAAATAGAAGATAAAGTCAGTTACCCAGAAAGCATCTCAGATAAGAAAATGGAAAAATATGAAAGAGGAGTTAACAGAAAATAGTTACAGAAGGTCTTTAGGTTGAACCTAATGAGATTACCAATATTGGATCAATTTTGATCTGTAAAATTACAATTTCATATGAATCAGCTTAACATAAACATTATAGAGAGAGAGACTGAGGGAAAGACAATGTAGGAAAAGATAAATGGCTAAGAATTTTGCAGAAATGAGATATGTAAATCCCTAGATCCAAAGGTCAAGCAAGCAAGAGAAATAATTATACCTAGACACCTCATATTGAAACTATAGGACATCAAAGGCAAGAAGAGCTCAAAACAACCAAAGAGCAAAGACGGATCACTTATAAATGAATGAATTTTACAGCAGACTTCTCAAACTGTTGTCAAGAATGAGGGCAAAGTAAGACATTTTCAGAAAAAAATAGTTTTCTATCAACAATCACCCAATAAAGGAACTTCTAAAGAATGTATTTTAGGATAAAGGGAAATAATTTTGGAAGATAGGTCTGAGATATATCCAAAGACTATGTGTTTATCAGTTATCGGAGTTTTGGGATTAAAAATGACAGCACAAAAATGCTGGATGATAATAGTATGTAATCTGCAAGGCAGGTTATCAGAGTTAGGGCATTCTAAAGTCCTTGTATTATTTAGAGTGTATAGATATTGATTAACCTCAGAATTAAATATGGAGGGCAGAATTTCAAGGGTAACTAGTGAACAAAATAGCATCATCTATCATTTAACTCTAATAATCCATTTCTGAAAGTCGTATGTAATGTGTAAACACTAACCAGGATAAAATGTCCATCATTCCCTATGTTTCTTACATTCTAATTGGAAAAGGTACAATATGTTACATGTCAACCCCAAACCCTCAAGCAACTTCCTTAAATATATTTAAAAACTAGCAAAATGTCTATGAATAGGTAGCAATCTGTTAGGATGGAAAGTGCTTAAAACAGTTTTCTGATTACCAAACTTTTGACATAATTGTTAAAAAAAATAATCGCTTTTTATGTAGTAGTTGAGGCCTTTCAACACTAGAACATACAAGGCACGTGTCTCCTTTATGGATGTACTCCTCATACTCGTGATTCTGAGGTTCTAACAATTGCATTTGAAATGTAATTTGAGAATCTTCTCACACATTGTTTTAAAATGTGCGTCGAGCTTAAATATAAAGTTTTTCTATATAAATATCAGACCCCAAAATAATAATAATAATGCGTGCAACTGTGTAGCCATACATTGGAAAATCTAGGGAAAATGCATAAATTCTTAGGAAAACCTAAATGATCGAAAGTAACCCAAGGTGAAATTTAAAATGTTAACAGAACAATTATTAAATAAGAATGGAAAAGTGATTTTTAAAATCCATAATGTAAAAGTACTAGGATTGCAAGAAAGATAATTCCAATGTTATTTAAATTATTCCAATTTTTTTAAAAGGGAAAAAACTCCCCAATTATTTTATATGGCTAGAATAACATTAGTGTGAAAACCTGATAAACAGGAAAAAAACTATAGAAACATTGTATTAAATAATAAACAAGATTGATAGGAAATCATTGAGAATTTAGATATAGATGAAACTTTAATATACAAAGTCAGACAATTAAGTTCGCAAACTCATCCTAGAATAAGTGCTACATACCTCATTACTGAATATCAGTGCAGTCACCTTCAAAGTACTCCCCTTGGGAACTTATGCACCGACGCCAGTGCCTAGTGCCCTCTTCAAAGCAATTTTGGAACTCTATTTCTGGAATGGCCATCAGAGTTGTCGTATTAATCTTGATGTCCTGAATGTCATCAAAATGTCTTCCTTTCAATATTTCCTTTATCTTCCGGTAAACAAAGAAGTCACTGGGGGCCAGATCAGGTGAGTAGGGAGGGTGTTCCAATACAATTACTTGTTTATGAGCTAAAACTCCCTCAGACAGTGCCTTGTGAGCTGGTGCATTGTCGTGATGCAAGAGCCATGAATTGTTGGCAAGAAGTTCAGGTTGTCTAACTTTTTCACGCAGCCTTCTCAGCACTTCAAATAGTAAACTTGGTTAACTGTTTGTGCAGTTGGTACAAATTCATAATGAATAATCCCTCTGATATCAGACAAGGTTAGCAACATTGCTGCAACAAGTTCGTGAACTTAATTGTCATACCCCATATGACATATGTGGTATTTCAATCAAGAGAAAAAAAATTGGATTCCAATTGGCACTAAAGTATTTGATGTGACACACAAAATGATTTTAAATCATTTTTAAAGAGAGAGATGGGGATGGTGGAGGGCAAGAAAAAAATAGGAGACTAAAGGGAAAACCTACGTGGCAAAAATTAATGTTTATATGACAAAAGAGATAAATGAAGTCAAATATTAATAACACATAATTAATATGGGGGAAATGGCAATGTGGGTTACAGAAGAAGAGGTAACACCTGTAGCATACTAGTATGTATTATGGAATATATAATGATAATATGTACTATACAATGAGCACATGAAAATGGACAGTGTCAGCATAAGAAACATCCAGACCTGTAGAGAATTTTTATGAGTTTATATGAGCCAAACTGACAAAAATGTCAGGAAGCAAGATCTTAAATGGTCCGGAGAATGACAGTTTTGAAGTTACTTTTATACCTTTGGAATTAAGGAAGGAATGTAAGGAAGATTACATGGGAGAAAGAAAGGCATGGATTGGATTACAGGATAGTTTACAAGATTATGTGCTCTCTTGAAGGTGGTTATCCTTCCAAGGGGTCTGAAAAAGAGGCATTTCAAAGGTGTGTTAACCTAGATGCACATGAAGAATGGACGGGGCTGGTTTAAGGCGATGATAAACCTTGTATAGGTCTGAGGTGTGACTACCTACCTTGACCTGCATGGTTAGGAATTTATTTTTAGATCACCCTGTGAGGTTACTTTTGGTTAGACTTATTACAGATGTGAACTGTAACTTCTTCATCCATAGTGGTGAGAAATAGATTGTTACAGTCTTTTTGAGAAATGATTTGGTAATATTTGAGAAGAAATACATTCTTTGTCACAGAAATCCTCTGGAAATAAAATCAGAATGTATGAATATGAACATATGTATTTTTAAAATTACAACATTGACTCATTCAAAAATAAAATTAGAGCCATAGTAGTTGACTCAATATTTCTATACAGTAGTGAAAAAAGCAAGATGCACTACGGCATGTTGAATCCCATGTCTGTGTGTATGTGTGTATATATATACTTTTATTTTGCTGTGTGTGTGTGTGTATTTAATTTTATGAGAATGAAGAAAACTTGGGCTGAATATATTCAAACGAAGATGACATCATTTGGAGAGGCTAGGTGGAGTAAAGATGGGAATTTAAATGGAAAAAGGAGAGAGGAAAGAGGTGAGAGTAAGCAAACCAAAAGGAAAGCAAAATACTAAATTCCATGTATGACAGCTCATTTGGAAATTATACAAATTAAACATGCATATACACAATAAAATTTAAAACATTACTTGGATTTGATAACTTGAAGGTCATTGATGACCTTACCGAGAGCAGTTTTAGTTCAGTGGGAGTAAAGAATGAAGTAAAATTTCTATTAGAGCAGTTTCAATAATAAATAAGCAGTAAGATAGCAGACTAGAGTAACTGAAACTTTACCAAAATAATACCAATAAAAACAAACTAAAAAAAAAAAAATCAATGGCAAGTGAAAAAAGGGATAAAGAGAGTCACTACCTGTTATGTACATTAGGCAAAGATGGCCTCTGTATATTAGCCCCTGGGTTGCTTATTTCTTCATAGGAGGCTGACATGTATTAGCTCAAAACCTACTGGCACCAGACCAAAATTTTACACATCCAATTGTTTTAAACATAGCACAAACCGCCACACTTTTAGCCATTTAGAGCTTGCCTGCTTTATATACCCTATGAAACTGCATCCAAATTCTGCTTGCCACAGATAAAAAAGGCTTGGGCTATGAAGATTCTAAGCTGCTGCTACCCTTGGGAATTCTTTGACCCAGAGATTCCAAAACCCCCTCTCTCAGGCCTCTCTCACCCAGGAGTTCCCTTGCCTTCCTTCCCTTCTGGATGATGGCCCCCATGCCTTAAGCATCTGGATGGTCTCATGCTGTTAGGGCCTTCCCCAAACATTCAAACCTGTCAAAGTATCACCCAAAGAAAGCTTGTGTGTTAGTGCCCCCTCACAGCCATAGCTTTTTCTTTGATCAGTTGCAAAATGCGCAAACTCACCCCCTTATACACTACACAATAAAAAAAATAAAAATTCACCAAGAAGATACACCAATCCTAAAATTATAGATACCTAATAATATGTCCCCCAAAGAAACAAAGCCAAATTAAATGACAGTAAAAATTTCATTTAGATAGCAAAATCATAGAGATAATAAAAGATCAGTGGTTACAATTCAAAGCAGTTACAAATGAAAGTGGAGAGGAATGTCTGGCACCCAAGTGGTCCACTGGGGGATGTCTAGGCAACCTCTTGTTCACTTTTTATGGCTCGATTTAAGTATACAAGTGTAGTAGCCATGGATGAGCACAGCATCCTACATTCAGTGGAGAAGGAATGGTGATCTGGGTTCAGATGCTTGAGGGATGATGAGCTGGGTCACCCCACCTGCTAAGTGACCGAGACCAGCAGAGGTGCAGCAGACTGAGGGTAGGAGGAATGCAGGACAGAGAGCACACAGATAGTAGAGGCAGGAAATGGTCAGTTGAGGGTGTAAGACCAGCTGCCAAGGGCTAAGGGGCTGTAGTTTATTCCACTAGTATTCTTTCATAAATTTCCCCAGCAAAAGAAACCAAGAATCCTGGAGGGGTTTTTCCTAGATGCAGTGAAATTGTATGAAGCAATAGATCCAAATGGCACAAGGGGTGAACAGTAGTGTATTCTGTGGCGTGTAGCTCAGATTCCTCTTTCAGGACTGAGGCACTCATTCCTGTGCTGGCTTCAAGTGTTGTCTCTTGAGGGCTCGCAACAAAATCCCTCCGTAAAAATTGCCCTCGGACAAAGGGAGCCCATTATACTCCCTCTTTGAGGGCATGTACACATCCAATGACTACTTGATTGGAATTCATATTAATTGTTCCTAACAGAATTTTAAGCAATATGTTGTCAGTGAAAGAAAGAGAAAACTTAAGATGAGCTAATAAGGAGTGGAACTGTTGGTGAGAGGACAGGAAATGATGATGTGGTCAGTGAGGGTCACTGAGGTTCAGAGGGTTATTAGAGCAGAAGGCAACTGAGAGAGGTACTTGGTTGGTATTTGGGGGGTAAATTCATGCTGGTGGATCATTTTAAACTTTCCTAGGGCATTTACAGATTTACTTTGTTCTTGAAATATGTAAATACTAGGACATTCTATTTTATATCGTTTTCATTAAATTAACGTTGCAATAAAAAATCATAGGAAAGCTCTGTAGTCAAATCACATATTTATTAAATCCTTGCTTCTATGTAGTCTTTACATATTTGTTCCTTTTCATTTTTCCCTCATGTGAGATAATTCATTAAGAGCAGCAGGCAGGTGATGGCAAATTAACTCTTTAATGAAGTTCTAATCTTGTCAATTCCAGTGTTATTTCCTTTGGATCATGGCGTGTAAGTAATTTGGGCCCCAGTAAGCCAATAATCAGAGCTCCATTGGGAGCTGTGATCAAGATGGCTAAAAATGCTACTGTCATCACATCCTTTGAATACGGTTCCAAGTGGGGTGCGCTGATTCTTGCTCTTTCTAGAGCCAGGGGACCTAATACGGCCTGCATTTGGGTGGGGTGGTGGAGGAAGGCAAGGCATAATGAAAAATGTTGAACAGAATTAAAATATAATAAAAGTAAATGGCTCTCTTAAAATAAACAAAACAGTACTATACTGCTAGAAAAGAGGCAAGACTTAAAGTGCTGAGGAATTTTTATGAGTTACTCATCAATTCTATGCTCTTCCTAACAAATACATCTGGAGGAAGAGTGAAATAGAGACAAATCAGCATACAGACATTTTGGAGCTGATTTTGTACTCTTGTCATCTTAGCTTTTCCCTGTTTAAATTTTTTGTTTGTTTGTTTGTTTAGATTGCTCACATTACTCTCAGAACTCTGAGTTCTAAGTGAACCAGCGTTTTCCTTATTTGCTTTTACAATGGACCACTTGGTTTTTGGCTGCAACAAGGCAACAAAAAACACTAAGGTTTCTTATGGTTAACTAGGACTTTGTTGATCATCTTCTTGTTCCTCCTATTGCGGGGGCAGTGTGGTGATATAGTAAAACTGACAAGAGGTTTGAAATCTACAAATGGCACCGAGAGATTGTTAAGTAACTTGTCTAAGGTTACAGGCAAGTAACATGGTATTCAAAACAGGAAGTCTGGCCGCACAGACCTGCTTTCTAACCATGACACATAGGGAATTTTGTTGCATGGAGGCTCATAAGCTTTTGCTTGGAAATAACAACGGAGAAAAGAAACTCAGGGAATCAGCACATGCTGCCAGGTTAAAAACTATAATAGTAAGCAGCAATGCCTTTTTTAGTAGGAGGAGAATATCATTGAATTAGATTGCAAAACTACAACGTCTTCCTTTTTATTCATTCATTCATCCATCATTCATTCTTGTAGGCACACAATGCTTTATTATTGTGTTCCTCCTGCTTTCCAGGCACTCTTTTAAGTGTTAGGGGAAAAAAATAATGAAAAAAACAAAAACAGAAACGAGACATGGTTCCTGTCCTTCTTGTGTTATCTAGTGGGGGAGATTCAGTCATTAATCAAATAGTTATACAAATTGAATGTATGACTAAAAATAATATGTGTATAGTTATTCATGTGTGGTGGAGTGGTTGGCAGGGGTAGGAAAGATATATTTTTAAAAAGAATCAATGTGTCTCTACTTTAAAATCATATTTAGCTCTGTAATTTTCAGCAAAATGTAAAAATTCCAATATTCAAATATATTCTTATTTTATGTCCTAGGAAAATGGAAAAAAATGTTTTAATAATTCAGGAAGTATTTGTCATTCAAAGTACACTTTTCAATTTCAGAAGAATTGCTTTTAAAATTAAGATTTTAAAAGATTACATTAATTTTAATGAGTAGTTATGATCAATCAAGCATTTTAAAAGTAAAGATAATAGCTCACATTTTGTGATAAGGCAAACATTTTTCATTTAGAATTTTTAAAAAATCAACATTAAAATTATTAGAAAGACTTAATATGTTCTTACCTGGACTGTAGCTTTGGGCATCCACGATAGTGCAATAAATACTTTCTCCTTAAAACTAAAACCAGCAAAAGACATCAGTGAAAATGTAAAAGAAATTCGAACCAATAATGCCAGACTCACGGTAGCAACACAAACACCTAACAACAGATAAAAACAAACATAAATAACAAAATACTTGGGAAGAAGGGGTTCCTTATGTCTGAAGCTATGACTTGTAAAAGTGTTGAAAACATTTTAAGGCTATTGCCTCTTTGTGCCTTTACTTTTTAAAGTAAAAATAACAATCATTAAAAAATACAAGTATGATTGAAGCCTCTATGTAAAGTGCAAGAGATTATCTGATGGTGGTGGTATCATGGAAAATAAGATAGATTACATTTATTTAATTCTGAGTTAACAGACTTTGAACTTTTACTATAAATGGAGCATTCAAACGAGCTGATGGTATCTCACATTTCCCCTCAGAAAAGAATTCTAATCTCCATTTCCTCAGGTCACTCAGGGAAGATACAAAGAGGACACAAGTAGAGGAAATGTGTGTTACTGTCTCAACATGAGTTTCTAAAGAAGATCCTTGTAGCATTCAAAGACACATTGTAAATAAAAATAAAAGTTATTCATAGATTCCTTAAATATTTTCAAATCTTGTATTTTTTGTGCCTCTAATCATTCTTACCAACAGTGTTTGATTTAAGAGATGCAACAGATACTTCCAGTCCAACCAAACCAAAAAGAAGGGGTTGAAAAATATCCCATACAGATGAAATAATTTTTTGGACTCTAATCTGTAGAAAAAAGTAACACATTTTTAGTTTCTGTGGCACATAAAAATAACTACATTTCAGAAATTTAAAGTCTTTCTTAATAAATAAACTTAAGATAGTTTATTTATAGGAGAAATGTTAAAACAGTAAAAATTAATTGAGTTGATTAATTCTAACACTTAGGTAAAATTTGATTAAAAGAAATTTACAAAGCTATAAAATATAAATATTTGGTAATTTTGTCACGGAACAAGTAAGGTCTTTGGTGCTCCAGACGTGTTCTGATGGTTCAGCAAGAGGTCTAGCTTTTGTTTGTAAGGTAGCAGAACAGAGACAGAACTACATCATGCTAAATGAGAACATACTCAAGATCAGGTAAACATTTTAGCTATCAAAAGGGTGTTGGGAAGGCAGTCTTCACTAACAATTATCCTGGAACCCAATCCCATGGAAATGAATCCTGATATGTCCTAAATTACTAGGAAAAAAATTCTGGGAATCTGTTAGGCCTGTTTTGAAAGGACCCATGTTGAAAACTTCAGTTATTTTTTTCCTTAAAACCAAACAAAACAGAAACAGACTCATAGATATGGAGAACAAACTGATGGTTGCCTGAAAGGGTGAAGGGTTGGGGAGCTGGGTGAAAAAGGTGAAGGGATTAAGAAGTACAAATTGGAAGTTACAAAATAGTCATTGGATGTAAAGTACAGCACAAAGAATATAGTAAATAATGTTGTAACAACTACGTATAGTGTCAGGTGGGTACTGGACTAATAGGGAGGATCACTGCATAATTATATAGATGTTTAACCACTATACTGTATACCTGGAACTAATAATAAAATAATATTAAATGTCAACTGTAACTGAAAAAAAAATTCAAACAAACAAACCAAAAACACATAATAGAGTCTTATTTGATTGATGGCCGGCTTCCCTTTCTGGGAACAAATTTCTCCCAGTACTACTTCCCCAGTGATGTGGCTACAGCAAAGGCCCCTATGACCTAACAGTGTTCTGACTCTTTTCTAGGAACTTGGGCGATGCGATTTTAGACTACCTTCATGACTATTCCCCTAATGTCTGAGTTTTCCGATGGCTATTTATAAAAGTAAAGTCTAAAAGAGAAAGAAAGAATGAAAAAAAAACCAATTCTTACTCTTCCTTGTTTATAGCACATTATCCTATTTGTTACTTTTAATCTTTAAAGTCTATTTTTTTCTGTCTGATTTCCTCTATCATAAAAAAAGAATTGTAGTAGGTTTCTTTTAATTTATCTAATTGTAATTTATTATTAACCATTTAATTTCTTTTATAACTTTATTGGAATACTAAATAAAATGCCAGCATGATTTTTTTTGGTAGGGAACTTCTCAGGCTGATTCTAAAATTTATCTAAGAAAGACTATGAGCAGGAACAGCCAAGAAATACTTAAAAAATAAGTATAGTAAGAGGAAATGTTCTATATTAGATTTTGCAACATAAAACTATGATTTATAATTTAAAATAGATTTAAAACAGAGTGGTTGTGGCATAGGAACAGATAAGGATTAAACAGATCCCAGAAATGACATATGTGAGTTTAGATCATATTAAAAGAGGCATTTAAAGATCACTGAATGATTAATGGATTAGTCAATAAATAATTTGGCAATAACTGACCATCCAATTTTTACCTATATGTGTATATATCTATTATATGTATTTATATATGTATGTTTATGAATACATGTATATGAGGTGTGATCAACAAATATGGTGAATGTTTGAATAAAAAAACTTTATTACAGTAAAAGGCACATTGCCATTAATCCCCCTCAAAACACTCTCCCTTGCTTGGAAAACACTTATTCCCATCGTTCTTATTACTTTCTGAAGCAGTTCTGGAAGTCCTCTATTTGTGAGTGTCTTTACGTTATCCTCCATCGTGACAGTGCTCTGTGTCATACATCGCTTCAGGTACAGCAATTTCTGTCAAATAAAAACATTACAGTGTGTCCTCAATCTACCTTGTTCACTGGATCTGGCACTGTGTGAATTCTGGTTCTTCCCCAAAGTCAAAATGACCATGAAAGGAAAATGTTTTGAATCGATTCAGCACATTGAGACAGCCACGACAGCGTAACTACATAAAGACACTCATGAAAGTGGACTTCCAGAACTGCTTTAGAAAATGGCAAGAATGAGGGAACAGTGTGTTGGAAGAGAGGGGGAATATTTGAGGGGGATTAATGGCAATGTGTTTTTTACTGTAATAATTTTTTTTAATGTAGACATTTACAGTATTTTTTTGATCATAACTTATATAAACACACACGTACATCTTTATCTCACAGCATTCATAAAAATAAATTCCAGATGCATCAAAGAAGTAAATGCAAAAACAAACAAACAAAAACTACCAAAGTATTAGATGATAATATAGAAGATATTATATTTATAATCTTTCATCTTGAATGAAGAACTCCTTCTTAAACAAGATACTGAATCAAAAAGGAAAAACTGACAGGTTTGACTATAGGAAATATTACTTCCATACAAAAGACATTATAAACAAAATTATTAAATACTATTGACTACATTCCGTGTACATTACATCTCTGACTTATTTATTTTATAACTGGAAGTTTGTATTTCTTATTTCCCTTCACCCCATTTCCCTCTGGCAATCATTATTTTGTCCTCTGTATCTATGAGTCTGCTTTTGTTTTTTAGATTACACAGATAAGTGAAATCATACAGTGTCTATTCTTCTTTGTCTAATTTATTTACTTTTGGGTTGTACCCTCTATGTCCATCCATGTTGTCACAAATGGTAATATTTCATTCTTTTTTATGGCTGAGTAATATTCCACAAGGATATATAGTTTCTTATCCATCAGAGTGTAAAAAAAAATAGAACTAGTGATAATATCCAGGGTTGTTGATGGTTTGAGGTATTAGGGACTCTTCTACATTGCTGGTAATAAATAGTGTAAATAAATAGTGTAATTAAATAAATCTTTTAAAAGGATAATTTGGCAGTACCCATCAAAATAGAAACATACCATTTCTAAATCCAGCAATTCCTTTTCCAGGAATCTATTCCTACTTGGACTTTGCAAAAAGACACATAAACAGGACTTTTCATGGCAGCATTATTTGTAATAATAAAAAAATGGAAGTGATCTAAATGTCTACAAATACAGGACTGATTAGAGGAAATGATTAATTCTGGGAAGGGGGTTGTTATTTGGGAGTGGTGGGGAAAAGGAGTCTTTTACATATTATTCCAAATGTGAATCTTCTGTATTATTTTAATCTTTTATGAGTGTTTTCATGTATTAACTGTATAAAATTTTAATGAATAAAATAAATGAATAAAAGTTATATAATCATATTGCATAAAACTTGGAGGGGAAAAAAGGCCTGATGTGATAACTCCACTCCTGATTGCATTTTAGTGTATGTCCTGGTCCTTTTCCTAAATACTTTATTTCCTTTACTGATTTGTCTACTTCTTTGAAGACATACCCTTCTGGAATATCTTCTAACTAGAACATGGAAGTTTCCTAAATGTCCACTGTAGATGTAAAAAAATGCAGTCATTTTATCTAAAAAATGGTGTGTTAAAAATATTCACCTTTTCTTTGGACCAACTCATCCCTCCGATGAAAGTCAACACTAGTGTGCATAATCCTCCAGACGCGTGTTTACCTAAATGATGGCTGCCTAAGACAGCAGAAACACACATACTCAAAACAAGGAATGCTCTCTTCAATGGAATATTTGTCTAGAATTAGATAAATATTTATAAATTAATTTACATTAAATATATAACACAATATTTATGTTATCTATCACTTATCATTGACCCTTTGAGACCATGTCTCTATATGTTACATTAAATAATGTCTAGAACTTTGACTTGCTTCCTCACTGAATATTTTAGTAGACTTGATACCAAGTGACAAAATTTGTAATCATTAAGTTTCCTCTTCTGCCACATCTCTGATACTAATGTCAGTAAAGTGGTTCTAATACCACGGGGAAGAAGGAAATAAAAGAGACCCATATAACCTGCAGCTCCATATAACATATCCAATGAATTCTTAAAAATAAATTTCTGAATATTTCTTTAGCTAAAACAGTTAATTGTTACAGACAAATCAAGATGGAAATTATAGAAATATAAGAATAATAGCACATACCTTAGGGCAGGAAAGTGTTAAGTTTAATAGTATTGCCTTAGTCAAAGGGAGTGGGAGTGAATTTAACTCAGAAAACACGGAGAGATAAGTGGGAATCTATCTCTCCCAAAATGTTTAAGGGAAAATGTGAGATAAAAAAAATTAGGAAAAATTGTCAGAAGTCAATAGACAATTTAGTGAAGAAAGGGGTGGGGTGGAATGGAGAAGGCACTCTGAATTAAGTACATTTTTCTAATGTTTTTAATTTGCCAAATCAGGAAGCAGAGATTTCACTCAAGGCCATTGACCTATATCAATCACAACTGTGCTCAGTTTTATGCAGAGAGTAGGCACTGGGGCTACTTTTGGGGAAAGAGAATTAAATATTAAATTTAATATTTCATGGATCTTCTAAAAGTTCAAATTTTTGAAAGAAATGTCTAATACTACACTTTTAAAAACTGATTAATTTTTTATTTACCTGATCTCTACTTGGAAAATACCGAACAAAAATTCCCAAAACAATTCCTACCATCACACCGATAATTATATCCCGAAAAGAGACAATGACGTTTTTAAGTATATCACCTGTAAGGGCACACAATAAGGAAAACATTTCATAGAGAAATATTTTTATATACCCAACACATCAGAAAATCAAACCTAGGTGATTAATGAAGAAAGGTACATATTTTATAGAATATACAAAAAAATGGACCTGTAATATTAATAAATGTGAAAACATATGCAGATCTATTTGATAAATTAAATATGTACTCTTAAATAATTTTTCCCCGTCTTCCACCTCCCCCCGCCACTCCAGTTCAAGCCGTTCTTTATCAGTCTAGTTGTGTAGGACACAGCTCCGTGGCCCATGCTGGTACTCTGAGCCTTGCGCACCCCCGACTCAGACAGTTGGTAGCCAGTTGTGGTTGCCAATCGTGGGTCGGCTGCTCACAGCAGCTCATAGCAGCTCACACCAACCTCTGGCTCTAACAGCAGCACGGTTCCAGGGAGAGCTGTTGTTCACTATCTTAGCTGGAGAGGGTGCCGCTCACTGGTCCATGTGGGAATCGAACTGGCGACCTTGGCATTAGGAGGAGCATGGCGCTCCAACCACCTGAGCCACTGGGCTGGCCCTCTTAAATAATTTAATACATACACTCCAACTCAGAAGTGTTTATTGAAGAAATAGGCCAGAAAACAAAGACGTAATAAGCTATGAGCTCCCCTTACATACTCCATCTAAAATTCCAGGTGAGATAGAAGAATGGACAGATTGACAAAGGAGCACCTATAGCACCTTGCAAATGGGTGGTAATGTTTCTTCTCTGAACAAAGAAACAAATAATTTAAACATAATTATGACAAAGAAATAAATAATTTAAGCATAAAAAGAACAATTTAACAACAACAACATGAAGAAAAGATTTATTCCAGGATCAATCCTAGGAATATTCAAGGGCCAATTAAATTTCCAATGTATTTTATGTATCTCTATCTGAAATTTATTGTAATAAGTTTAAAAAAAGATCCTGAGTCACAAAAAGTTCAGTTGTGCTTTGTGTGTTTAGCTCAATAAGGTATATATATTATATGTAATATATATTTCAAATACATATATAAAAAATATTTGTCCATTAAAAATAATATAAATGGAGGATGACAATAGCAAGATGGTGGAATAGAAAGCCCCAGAACCTCAATCCCCCACAGAGACAGCAACTTAACAATAATATACATTCTAAAAGCCTTTATCAAACTCCATAAGCCAATTAAGAAATTGCAGGAAGAGAAAAGCAACTCATTATGTACAAGGGAGCTCCCAAAAAATTACCAGAAGATTTCACACCAGAAACCTTACAGCCAGAAGTGGGTGGGATGACATATTCAAAGTGTTGGAAAAAAACTGTCAATCAGGAATATTTCCACAAAATTGTCCTTCAAAATTAAGGAGAATTAAGACTTCCCCAGATAAACGAAAGCTAAGGGAATTCATTACCACCAGACTTGCCTTACAAAAGAAATACTAAGAGGAATTCTTCAAGAGGAAATAAAAGGACGTTGGACAGCAACACAAAAGTATACAAATATAAATCTTTGGTAAAAGTAAATATATAAATGAATTAAGAAACCTGTAATACTGCAATGGTGGTGAGTAAATCACTTTTTATTCTGTTACAGAATTTAAGATAAAAGCATAAAAATAACTATAACTGTAAACTATGTTAATTGATAAAACTTGATATAAAAAGATAAAACTTGAGACATTAATAAGATAAAGTGAGCAGGGTGAGATGTTAAGGAGTAAAGTTTTTGTATGCAATTGAAGTTATCACTTTAAAAGCGATTATTATAAGGATGAAAAAAGATATTCCATGCAAATGGTAACCAAAAGAGAATAAGGATGGTCATACTTACATCACACAAAACAGACTTTAAGTCAAATACTGTCAAAAGAAATACTGAAGGATATTCTGTAACGATAAAAGGGCCAATTGACCTGTAAGATAAGTTTAGGTCTCGATATTTATCATATTCTAAGATATGTGTATTGAAGATTTAATGTATAAAACAAAACTTAAAAAAGTTCTTAAAATTTTAAGTGACAGTTTAATAGTCATGGGATGAAAGAGGATTTTCTGAGCTTGCACCTGCTTGGTTTTTCACTTTTTCTGTTCCCCTTAAATTAGGTTTGCTCTCTTGTAGCATGGTCCCATAGCATCCTATACTATGTAATAGTCATTACATTTGTAAGTATTTGTTTAAATAAACTCCTTGAGAACATGGGCCACATGGTCTTTTCTGTCTGTTGTGCTGAGAGGCAGTAGAGTAGTCCTTACAAGTGTGGGTTTGGGGTCAGACTGCCAGGTTTGTATCTTAGCTCCTCTACTTACTGGATCTGTGACTTTGAGCAAGTTACTTAACCTGTGTTCCTGTTTCCTTATCTGTAAAATGAGCATAGCACTATTGTGACTATTAAATGAGTGGAAACATCTAGGGACTTAGAGCAAGTACCAAGCAATTACTCAATACAAGCTAACACTGTTGTTCACTGTTTATCCAGAATTTGGCACAGTAGCTGGCACAATGGAAGAGGAGCACAAATATATTTTTTGAAAGAATGACTGATACCAGTTACAAAGGAAAAGATTACCAGGTTTGACAATAAAAAATTCAGAACTTCTGAACGGCAAAAAGAGATAAAGTTAAAAGTCAAGTTACAGGGGGCAGCCGGTTGGCTCAGTGGGTTAGAGCGCAGTGCTCATAACTCCAAGGTCACCGGTTTGATTCCCACATGGGCCAGTGAGCTGTGCTCTCCACAACTAGAGTGAAAACAACGACTTGACTTGGAGCTGGGTGGGTCCTCGAAAAACACAGTTCCCCAATATTCCCCAATAAAAATTAAAAAAAGAAGTCAAATTACAAATGGGGAAAACTAAAGAATATAAAACAAAGGGTTATTATTCTTAATTTTATAAAGAATCAAAAAGAACAAATCAAAAAGAACAAAAGATGAACACATCTATAAGATATAGGCAAAAGATTTCAAGAAAAGCAATTTATGAAACATACCAAAATGCCAATGGCCAATAAACATGAACATCTGTTTAACATCACTAGTAGTCAAAGTACTTCATTTAAAGAGGCCTCATTTTTCACTTATCAAATTAGCAAAAGTAAAAAAAGACGAGTAATACCTCATTTTGAAAAGGTAAAGAGAAAGTGACAAGCTTGTGCAGCACGGTAGGACAAGATATTAAGGCAATATATTTCAAAAATCTTACACCTCTATATAATTAAGAAATTATTAAGTTCAGGTACAACTATTTAGCTATAAGATGTTCAACCAAGTATTATTTTATTAGTAAATATTGGAGTCAACTTCAGTTTTCAACAATTATGAGGCAGCGAACTGAATACTATGCAACTATATTAAATATAGTTGCAGAAATATATTTACTGAAGAGAAACATGTTTGCAATATACAGGTAAGTGCAAAACAGCTCAGGTTACAGGAAAGTATGGTCAATGTCAATGTTTGATAATTTTATAAGAATATTGGGAGCAGAAAGAAAAAGACAGTAAGAGAGAGAAAGATATAGATAGATAGATAGATAGATAGATAGATAGATAGATAGATAGATAGATAGATGGATAAAGTATAGGTGGATTTACATCAAAAGATTCAGAATTATTATTCCTGGGGTATGACTATTGCAGATTTTATTTTTATCTTTCCTCCTTTTCTTTCTTTTTTATTCATATGTTATGATTTTAAGAGAAACTTGTATACAAATAATTAAAAAATATTTTGGTTCTTCAATACTACAGAAGACAGAATTTCAAATATGCAGATAACTAAAGCATTACTAAATGTGGAAACGTTTACTTTCACAATTTCTGTAGAGTGATATTCAAGACCAAATATGAGGTCAGACAATTAAGTTCGTGAACTCATCCTAGAAAAAGTGCTACATACCTCATGGCTGAGTATCACTGTGGTCACTTTCAAAGTACTCCCCTTGGGAAACTATGCACCAATGCCAGCACCTAGTTCTCCCTTCAAAACAATTTTGGAACTCTTTTTCTGGAATAACCATCATACCTGTCATCCTATTACCCTTGATGTCCTGAACGTCATCAAACTGTCTTCCTTTCAATATTTCCTTTATTTTCAGGTAAAGGAAGAAGTCACTGGGGGCCAGATCAGGTGAGTAGGGAGGGTGTCCGAATACAGTTATTTGTTTACTAGCTAAAAACTCCGTTATAGACAGTGCCATGTGAGCTCGTGCATTGTTGTGATGCAAGAGCCATGAATTGTTGGCAAAAAGTTCAGGTTGTCTAACTTTTTCATGCAGCCTTTTCAGCACTTCCAAATAGTAAACTTGGTTAACTGTTTGTCCAGTTGGTACAAATTCATAACAATCCCTCCGATATCAAAAAAAAGGTTAGCAACATCATTGCAACAAGTTCGTGAACTTAATTGTCACACCCCATATCCCCTTGGAATTCAGATTTGGTGCAGGATCTTGGCCCGCCAAAACGGCACACAGTTGTCCATGTTCTACATATTTAAGTTGTCTTAATAGAGCAACCAGTTATTTATAATGATAGCCAAAAGGTATATTTCAAAAATATCTGTTAAATATATTAGTAGTACTAATAAGATTGGTGCTTAAAATTTTCTATTGAAAACTGTGATACAATTCCAAAGCAACATGAGCAGATAAATGGTAATATGGGTTATCAAATTAATTGAAATATATGGTTATTAAAATGAAATCATTTTTGTTTAGTAATGGTTTTGTCACCCATTGAAATGTGCTCCCTGGTCTAGAATGAGATTTCTACGAAGAATAGAAAGATGTTAAATGTAAAAAAGTCTTGGTTAATAAATGAAGAACTAAAGCCAGAAACCTTGTTAAAAGAACTAACAACAAAAATACAGCTATGAATGATATGGCAGTGGTTGTATTTTCTCATTTACCTGTGGAGAAGACTATGCTGAAGCATGTATTGAATCCAGTGATAGCCAGGATGTCATCCAAACTGCTAGCAGCTATTAGTAAGGTTGGGATGCCTTTCTCAATACCATATCCATTGTCTTGCAAAACTAGCATGGAAGGGACAACAACAGCAGGAGAGACAGCACCTACTACAAAACTGAGAGAAACATTGTGAAAACCAATTCTAAAACATCCCTTTAACAAAACAGCGTTTTATATGGAAATTTACAATAAATACATTAACCTTTACAACAACTTCAAGTTTGAAAATTCTGCTTTTGAGTTAATGTCATTTAATGGTGGTAAAATTTCCCATTCACCCAGCCCCTGGGAAATACCATTCTACTTTCTGTTACCGTGATTTTAATTACTCTAAATGTATCTTTGGAATCAGGCAGTTTTTGTCCTGACTTATTTCACTCAGCATAATGTCATCAAGATTCATCCATGTTGTAGAATGTGACAGGATTTCCTTTTTTATAGCTGAATAATATTCTATTATATGTATATACCACATTTTTCTCTACCTACTTATCTGTCAATAGATATTTGGGCTGCTTCCACCTTTTGGCTATTGTGAATAATGCTGCAACATGGGTGTGCAAATATTTTTTTGAAATTCTGCTTTCAATTATTTTGGATATATACCCAGAAGCAGAATTACAGATTTTATGGTAATTCTATTTTTGGTTTTTTGAAGGACCTTCAAACTGTTTTCCACATTTTATTCCTAACAGCAGTGTACAAGGGTTCCAATTTATCCATATCTGTGTAAACACTTGTTATTTGCTAGGGTTTTTCTTTTTCTTTTTTAATAGTGACCATCCTGATGGGTATGATTTAGATTTACATTTCTCTAATTATTACAGATGTTGAACACTTTCATACACAAGCTTGTTGGTCATTTGCTTATCTTCTTTGGGGAAAATCTATTCAATTCCTTTACCATTACTTAGTCAGGTGTGTTTTTTTTGTTGTTGTTTTCTTTTATTGTTGAGTTGTAGGAATTCTTTATATGTTCTGAATACTGATCTTTTTTTCAGATATATGTTTTGTAATTATCTTCTCCCATTCTGTGGTGCCTTTTGACTTTGTGTTTCCTTTGCTGTACAGAAGTTTTAAAGTTTTATGTAGTCCCACCTACCTATTTTCACTTTTTCTGCCTGTGCTTTTAGTGTCATATCCAAGAAATCATTGCAAAATTCAGTGTCATGAAGCTTATACATGTGCTTTGCTGGATACAGTATTCTTGGTTGACATTTTTTTTTTCTTTCAGCATTTTGAAAATATCAATCCTCGTCCATTCTGGTCTGCAAGGTTTCTGCTGAGATATCCAATTACCTTATGGGAGCTCTTGCTTTTAATATTCTCTCTTTCTGTGACTTTTGACAGCTTGAGTATAGTGTGTCTGGGTGTAGGTCTCTTTGGTTTATTCTAGTGGGAGTTATTTGAGCTTCTTCAATTTGTATGTCCATTTCCTTCCTGAAATTTGGAAGTTTTGGCCATTATTTCTTCAAATAGGCTTCATGAGCATTTATCTCTTTCTTCCACTACTAGAACTCCCATAATGTGTAGATTGGTATGGCTAAGGGTATCCCATTACTCCCTCAGGATTTCTTCACTTTCCTTTTTCTTTTTGCTACACTGACTTGATTTCAAATGACCTGTCTTTAAGTTCATGGATGCTTTCTTCTGATTGATACAGTCTGTTATTGATCCCCTGTAGTCCTTTTTTCCTTTTTCAATTTTGTTATTGTAAACAGCAGCTCAAGAAATTTTGTTCTTTTTGTAGTTTCTATATCTTTGCTGGTATTCTCATTTTGTTCACGCATCATTTTCCTGATTTCTTTTAGATGTCTGTGTTCTCTTTTAGCTCACTGAACATTTTTATGATGGTTACTTTGAATTATTTGTTTGGTAATTCATACATTTTAATTTGTTTAGAGTTGGTTTCTGGAGTTTTATTTTGTTCCTTTGAGCCATGATTCTCTGATTCTTTGTTGCCTTGTTATCTTTTGTTCAAATTTGCATATCTAAAAAAACAGTTACTTCTCCCAGTCTTTATGGACTATCTTCACCAGGGAGAGGCCTTCACCAATCAGTCCAGATAGAGATTCTGGGGGCCTCTCAAGCCTTTCTGGGATATGTCTTCTCTGGGCTTGGATGCATTATCTCCAGCTGAAGAGTTTTGCCTTTTTCTACTAGGGAGCATCCCCAGGTGTCTATCTGCAGTACTGAAATATCTCTGGAGTTGTAGCAACCCACTTGCTTTGTTTTTGTTTTCAGGGCACCTCAAGCATCTAAAGTGTGCCAATCTCTTTCCTGTCAGCAATCCAAGTCAGGTGAGACAAAAAGCAGCACTTTGGGAAGCCCCTCAAAAGGCTAGAATTTAGGACACATGTTCCATGTTTTCCTTTTCCTCCTGAGGGAGAAGCCACAAGTTAGGAGTTTTCTCTCAATTGCCCCTTGTTTTTCATGAAAAGGGGTGGGGTATGATGGGTAAGTGCAATGAAATGTCCTAATTGCTCCAATGTGAACTTGCACTTGGCGTGCTGTAATCTTTCAAGTGGCTTCTGGCATCCTCACAAAGGTAATTTGATCCTTATATTGTTAAGTCAGTTTCTCCGTGGGGAAAGGAGAGCCTGGGGCTTCATATTCTGGCATCTTGTTGACATTACTCCCCTGATTGGTAGGATTTTCCAAAGCTCCTCAGTTGATTTCAATGTATAGCAAATTTGGGAACCACTGACTTTCCCCACATTCCTATCTGGCTTCCTTCACTCAGAGGTTTCTACTGAGAGCTCCCTCAATAAATCACTTGCATAAGAATCTTAATATCACCCTCAGCTTCAAAGGTACTTTGCTTGGTAACATGATTGGCCTATTCCCTGAAAGAAGGCAACAGTAAATGGATAAAGCAATCACAAGTTAATAGGAAGCTTCAAATAGAAAATGAACACCAATTAAAGTATCATCAAATATTTGGGGAAAGCCAGCACTTTGAATTGAACCACCACATTCATCAAGTGGAAAATTTTACACCTAAGATACACACACATACACACACAGTGCCAAAAAAATGTATACATTTTAAGAAAGGAAAAAACTGCATTAAAATTGTAGTACTCAATATATACTGATAACAAAAGATGCATACAAGTCACATTTGACTTCTGCAATTACAAGAGGTGCTCAAAGTGGTTACCATCAGCATCCAGACACTCTGATTACAGCAAACTACTGCTTGAGTATGATGCTTGAGAAAATGTTGACCAAAGTGTCCACTTGTATTGCTGCACATGCCGTTTCAATCTCTTCACACAATACCATGTGTCTCAAACTTACCACGAATGCACGCAATTGTTAGGCGTGTTGGAGGTTCTGTTGCACACTCATGCCTCTATTGTTGTTGTACTTCCACAATGTTCTCGAATTTCAAATACCACTTCAAAATAGTCTTGAGCTTCTTGAAGGACAACCATGTTTCCGCCATTTTCTTTGTCCTGGCTGTCACATGGTGATGCTAATATTCATTTGATTAATGCCATCTTTTGAGTGAACATCATACTACACATTGCTATCGTAATTTAACTTCGAAAAGTAATACATTGATAACATCTCTTAAAATCTGTATACATTCTTTTGGCATCCCCAGTATATATATGAAGTGTGATAAAAAAATACAGGCAATGCTGCTGCCGAGTGCCATACAACGGAAAGGCAGGATATTCAATACGGGAAATGGTGTGTCGAACCTTAGTAACAGTGTGTGACAAGTTTCAACTTGTACAATGCAGTCAGTTGGGTGTGAGCTATGGTTGAGAGAAGGTATGTTTTAATGTGTACTGTAAATCATGGATCATGAACAATGCATTAACATGAAGTGGGCAAACAGTTTCATCCTCCATCATGACAATGCTCTGTGTCATACATTGCTTCTGATATAGCAATTTCTGTCAAATAAAAACATTACTGTATGTCCTCATCCACCTTGTTAACTGGATCTGGCACAGTGCGACTTCTGGCTGTTCCCCAAAGTCAAAATGACCATGAAAGGTAAACGTTTTGAATTGATTCAGGATATCAAGACAGCCATGACAGCGCAACTAAAGACACTTATGAAAGAGGACTTCCAGAATTGCTTTAGAAAGTAGCAAGAAAGATGGGATAAGTGTGTTCAAAGCTAGGGGGAGCATTTTGAGGGGGATAACGGCAATGTGTCTTTTACTGTAATAATTTTTTTAAATTTAAACATTCACTGTATGTTTTGATCACACCATATATATGTGTGTGTGTACATATATGTATATATATATGTGTGTATATTTAACATATATGGATATTTAACAAGGATATTAACAAGGATATTAACAAGGATATTTAAAATATATATATATATATATAAAAGAGCACCAGAACATAACTTCAGAATAAGTGTAAATATCCTCAGAATCATGAAAGTATACTGTAACTGCCCATAACATTTTAACTATAGTTCTCAGAAATTAACACTCAATTGCCAAAATAAAAAAAAATAAATAGGTGCTACGAACATAGCTAAAGAATGAGTTAATAAGGCAGAGAACTGAGCAGAGAAAAAATTTCCCACTGTGTAGTGCAAAAAGGTAAGCAGATGAAAATTATGAAGAATACTTAACAGTTTTAGAGGGGGAAGTAAAAAAAGGAGATAAAAGAGAACTGAGGGGAGATAAAAGATGTGTCTAAAACATGGGAAAAAAATTAGATACACAAATCCTCTGAAAGATATTATACCAAATATTGAGTAGAACGGATTTCAAAAAGACACATCCAAGGACATTAAAGAATTGTTGTTAATTTAGTTAGAAAAATGCTCTTACTTTTTAGAAATGCATAATGCAAATTATAGGGGTAAAATATAATCTCTGTAATTTACTTTAAGGTTCATTAGAGATTAAGTTTAAGTTAAGGGTATTTGGGTGTTCATTACATTATTCATATTCTTATGAACCAATAATTCTGCACCTAGTTATGTATCTATAGAAAACTGTGTACATGTGTACCAAGAGTTATGTACAAGAATGTTTGTAAGAGCACATTAACAATAATGTGGCCTCACATAGAAACAATGAAAATTTCCACTGACAGTAGAGTGAATAAATAAATTGTAGTATATTCATACAATAATATACACTAAGTCCTCACTTAACATCATTGATAGGTTCTTGGAACTGTGGTGAAACAACGTATAGTGAAACCAATTTTACTATAAGCTAATTGATAAAAACAAGAGTTAAGCTCCTACAGTTATAACAAATGATGTTGAATGAAACGACGTTATTTGAGGACCTGTGGTACTATACAAAAAAAGAAAATGAATGAACTACATTTACACACAATAATATGGGTGAATCTCAAACATAATATTGAGTGAAAGAGGTAGGCAAAAAAGAATATACTATATGATTTCATTTATATAAAATATAACTACAGGCAAACTAAATCATAGTGTTAGAAGTTAGTATAGTGGTTATCTGTGGGAGGAGTAGAGAAGTAGTTAGGAGGGAGCATTAGGGTACTTCTGGGGTTCTGGCATTGTTCTATTTCTTTATCTGCGTGACGGTTACATGAATAGTCACCTTTTGATTAATCACTGAACTGTACATTCATGCACTTTACACTTTTCTGTATATGAGTTATACTTCAATAAAAAGTTTAACAATTCAAGGAGGGAGAAATGAATTCTGAATAGAGTGCCCAAAACAAAACAGGGAGAGACATATTAATATTTGACAAGGTAGAATTCAAGATAGATAAGCATTAAAATGAGTGAGAAGGATATTTAACATTGATTTTTTAAAAACCACCAGGAAGATATAATAATCATGGATTTTAATGTACCTAATAACTTAGCTTTGATATATACAGCAAAAAATGCACAGATTTTATCAGATGTTAAGGTATTAGAAGAAAGGGATTAAGAATTCAAAATAAGCATAATAAACAAAGTAAAATGAAGATAATAGCAAAATAAATCAAAACCAGAAAACATAAAAAATTATAAGTTAAAATATTAGTGTAAAAATGTAGATCACAATAGTTGGAATAAACTAAAGAATGAATATAGCTGAAGAATGAACTAGTGAGTTGAAAGATAAGATTGAAGAACTTTTCCAGGAATTAACAGAAAGGATAAAAAATTAGAAAATGTAAAATAATAGGTAAGAAATATGATAATAGCAGATTTGCCAATATACAGATAAGAGGCTCAGAAAGATAAATATGTGAAAGTAGACAAGATGGTGTACTCAAAGAAATACTGGAAGTAAGATTCCCTTAAATAACGACAAAAGATCTTAGATTGAAAGGGTCACACAGTAGATGTAAGGAATGATCCATGTCTAGATAATTTATAGTACTATTTAACAAAATCAAAGAAAAAAATTCTAAAAGCATCCGAAGAAAAAGATTATCTACAGAAAATAAGAGTTAGATTGACATCAGACTTTTCAATAGCAAGGCTAGATGCAAGAATAGTTTTTAAAAGTTCAAGGAAAATCATTTTTAATATTTTAAAATCAGCCAAATAGTTATTCAAATCTGAGGGTTTCATAATATTATGAAAATATTTGCAAGCACACAAGGCTTCAAAAGATATGTCACACACAGGTCCACGTTAACAACAATTTTTGGCAAAAGTATGTAAATAAGAGGAAAAATGAATCCAGAAGTTGCTGTAAGTAAGATATATACAAATTAAGGGTATTCAAACATGGTAGCTTCAATACTTATCTTTATTTTAAAAGGAAAGAAAGAAAACTGACATGAAAGAGAATCGATATTGATTATTCAGCTTAGATTAAAATGCTAGATGATATCAACATGAAAGGGTTTGAGGCAGTAATATAATAATAATAATATGATATTAAACAGGGCAAAGATAGCGTAAGAAAAAAAAACTATAGTTCAGTTTCATTTATAGTCCCAAGTAAGTATGAGCAAATTGAATCTAACAGTTTATTGAAAGAATAAACAAGCTGCCCAAGTAGGTGAGTGAATGGATGGTTTTACATTAGGAAACTGCCAATATAATTTGTAACATTACCAAATTGAAAGGAAATAAACGATACTAAATTTTGTTTTTATCAAAAGGGAATTTCTTGATAAACAAGAAGTACAGGAAACTTTCCTTGATCTAATATTAAGAATTGACCACCACCCTACAGTAAAAATGTTATTAATGGCAAAGTATTAGAAGCATTCTCATTAAAATTATTAAAAAGTTAGAAATGTCTCTTTTTTTCTACTACTAATATTCAACATTGACTGGATGTTCTATCAAACACAATAAAATAGAGATAAAAGTACAAATACTGGTAAAGGAAGAGACAGAAGTTTAACTATTCAAAGACAGGATGTTTCTATAAGAACTAATAAGAGCACTAATATGTACTAATATGTACATTCAGCAAGGTAGCCATACACAAGGTCAACTTTTAAAAATCAGAAGTAGAACATCTGCTTACTTGCATGAAGGAATATAGGTTCTGGAGTTACCTTCATGCTGAAAGCCCCTAGAAAACCAGAAAAAATGTAAGTAATAACTATTCTCAGACATTGGGTAACAGACAGTATAGGACAGTTACAAATAAGAAAAGGGAAACAAATGAAGTAAACTTCTCCATTACCCAGGCTTTCTGCTAGGGAACAATTTCAAGTCTGTGGTGGAAAGAAACCGACCAAAGGCCAATGAACATGCTGAGTTGAGGAGAGAAGAATTTGGGGAAGCCAAGGCAGCTACAATTTTTACTAGAGAGAGAGAGATGACAAAAAGAAAGTTCCAGAAATTTGCACAGGGGATCCCTGTGTCTTTGGCTGAATACCAAGGAGTGCAGGCAGAGAGTAAAAACCCCCACAAGGCTGGACAAGCATAACTCCTGAAGAAAGATTATTGAGGAGCAGTAAGATAGTAATTTCCAGAGCTCACAGAAGCCTGCTGAAACTTTTGAGTTCCCACCAGCTGGAGTAGAGATACTTTATCAAACACATAGGGCATTCAGTAAAGACAGAAGGGCCACACTTTTGAAAGAGACTAAATTAGCTTTACAGTAAGGCTACTCTACAAAACCCCTAAAAGATCTTAGAAACAAGCCTTGAAAGGATAAACTAATTCACAAATAATTTATGACTGCCATCTAGGACAAAGTCCAACACTCTAAAGGAAAAAAACAAAACCCAGAATTCAACAATGTAAAACCTATCAAGTCTAGCATCTGATCATTGGACACATGAAGAGGTGGGATAATGTCACCCGTAACCAGTAGGGGGTGGGATGGGGTTGGTGGGAAATCAGTCAATACAAACAGATACACAAATGACAGCAACGTTGGAAATGGCAGATCAGTATGTTAAAGCAGTTGTTATAAATATGTTCCATATGGTTAAGAATTTCAAGGACAATGTGAACATAATGAGGGAAAAATACAGAAGGTAGAATAAAGAACCAAATGGAACTTTTGGAAATAAGATACGATAGCTGATGGAAACAACCTAAGTGTCTATCAATGGATGAATGGATAAAAAAAGATGTGGTATATAAAGAAGATATGGCATATATGTGTGCAATGGAATAGTATTCAGCTGAATACTATTGAGGAAAAAAGGAAATCCTGCCATTGTGACAACATGGATGGACCTTGAGAGCATTACACTAAGTGAAATAAGTCAGACAGAGAAAGACAAACACTTCATAATCTCATTTATATGTGGAATCTGAAAAAGCTGACCTCATACAAACAAAGAGTACAATGTGGTTACTAGGGGCTGAAGGTGGTAGAAATGGCAAGATATTGGTCTAAAAAGTATAAACTCCCACTTATAAGATGATTATGGTTTGGGGAATCTAATGTACAGCAGGGTGATTATAGTTAATAATACTGTATTATATACTTGAAAGTTGCTAAGAGAGTAGATCTTAACTGTTCTCATCATAAAAAAAGAAATGGAAATTATGTGACAAGATGGAGGTATTACTGTGTTGCCCCGAAAATAAGACCTAGCCAGATCATCAGCTCTAATGCGTCTTTTGGAGCAAAAATTAATATAAGACCCAGTATTATATTATATTACATTATATTATATTACATTATATTATATTATATTGTATTATATTATATTATACCGGGTCTTATATTATATTATAGTATATTATACAAGACCCAGTCTTATATTAAAATAAGACCGGGTCTTATATTAATTTTTGCTCCAAAAGATGCATTAGAGCTGATGATCCAGCTAGGTCTTATTTTCAGGGAAACATGATAGCTAATGTATGTCGACAATCATTTTGCAATATATAAGTGTATCAAATCAATACACTGTACACCTTACACAATGTTATATGTCAATTATACCTCAATAAAGCTGGAAAAACAAATGTAAAAATGTTTGATGGCTTATGACAATTAAAAAATACAATATCTGAATTGAAAATTTCACTGGATAAGACTAACAGAAGGTTGAACACTACAGAAGAAAAGATGAATTAGTTTGAAGACATCATAATAGAATATATCCAAAATAAAACATAGTGAGTAACATGACTGAAAAAAAATTAATAGAGTATCAGGGAACTATACAGACTAATATCAAGCAGTTAACACGTGTAATTGTAGTGCTAGAAGAAGAAAAAAGAGAAGGGGAATAATATATTTAGGACATAATGGCTGAAAATTTTCCAAATTTGATGAAAAACTGTAAAAACAACCTGATACCACTACATATCTTGTAAAAATTGCGAAAATTTACACTACCAGTATTGGAGAAGATATGGATGGCCTGGAACTTCATACATTATTGATGGGAATATAAAATATAACAATACTATGGAAAATTGTTTGGCAGATTTTAGTAAAATTAAATATTATCTTACCATATGACCCAGAAATTTTACTCCTGGATATTACCCTAATAAACGAAAACTTATGTCCACACAAAGACTTGAATTCAAAAGGTCATAGCTTTATTTGAAAGAGCCCCAAACTGGAAACAATCCAAATATTCACCAACAAGTAAGTGATAAACAAGTAAGTTGATGGTATATTTCTACAACGAAATACTACTCTGTAATAAAATGGAATGAACTACTAGTCATAATATGGATGCATCTCAAAAACAACTTGCTGACCAAAAGAAGCCAGAAACAAAAGAGTACATACTATATAATTCCATCTACTTAAAATTCTGAAAAAAAATCTAATCTATTGGGACAGAAAATCGATTATGGTTTGCTTGGGGTTAGTATGGAATTGATTGGGGTGGGATATAAGAGAATTTTGGAAGGTAATGAAAATGTACTGCACATCAGTTTTGCAAGTGGATACATGGGTATATAAATTTGTCAAAATTGATTGAAATGTTAATTAAAAATGGGTGCTCATTTTTGTATGTATACTATACCTCAGTGAAAGTGATTTTAAAAAATTAGTAGCTTTCTTACACGTCTAAAAAACTAATTAGAAAATATTATGAAAAATTACATCAACAACATCAATTAAAAAAAAACACAGAATACCTAAGAACAAAACTATGAAACAGTCTAGACCTCTATAAAAATCATAAATACTGTAGTACTTCAGATAACACCTGAATAATTGGAGAGATATTTCACATTTGTGGGTAAAAAGCCTCAATATTATAAGGTTGTCATCTCTCCCTCAAATTAATTTAAAATTCAGTGTTATGCCAATTAAAAATCTCTCAGGATTTTTCACTCAACTTGACAAGTTGATTCTAAAATTCATTTGGAAGAACAAGAGCTTAGAATGAAAAATCAGGTCAATGTAAAACAGACTTTTTATAAAAAGGTAAAATAGTTAAAATTGTGTAATAGTGACACAGAAATAGACAAAATAGATTGGAAGAAAACAGACTACAGTGTAGAAACAAATCTATGGGACTAATTACATGATAAAATTGACATCTGCAATCAGTGGGGGAAAGGACTTTTCCATAAATGGTAGCTGTTAAGACAACAACCTATTCATGTGGAAAATAATGTTGCAAGACCCCACACATAATAAATTCTAGCTATTTTAAAGAATTTAAAAAACTGAACTTGAAAGTAGTAAGAATATAGAATATATATATATATTTGTGAACATGGGGTAAAAAGTACCTTTTGAGTGACTCAGAGAAAAGCATTAACGTAAAGAGAAACACTGTTAAATTTGATTATATTAAAAAGCCCTTTGGTATATCAAAAGCAGACACCCCTTTACCCCCAGCCTTTATATATATATATTTTTTTTATTTTCAAGGTCAAGTGAATGGCTTTATGTATTGGCCTTTCTATCTGGGAGAAATCATAAAATACATTTTTCAAATTAAAAAGGTCATTATAAGCAAAGTTAAATATCTAGCGGTACACTGGGATAACATATTTAGTATAATACCTATAACAGACAAAGCAATGATATAATGAATAGGAAAGAAAAATAACTCAATAGAAAAACAGACAAAGGATATGAACAGACTAGTCACAGATAGGAGGTATGATTTATATAAAAGTATACAAAATAATACTGTTTTCTCTATGGAGATTTAGAAGCTCGGGATGTTATTTTTAAAGGTCTAGTATGATATAAAACTCAAAAGTTTTCACTTTGGGTTGGAGTATGGGCACTAGGATTTGAAGGCATGGTCAAAAGCCTTTTTACTTTTATTTGTAAAGTTCTAATTTTTCAAAAGGAAAATACATTTGGGTATTTTGCAATAAAATTTAATTTAAAAGATTCATTGAATTTAGTAGAAAGTATGTAATAAGTGAAATTAGCTATAAATTTCATTGGAATAGGTAAGTGAAGGCAAAAGTTAAATGGATTGAAAAATGAATAGGAGTCAGGATCCAGAAGTAGTGATTGTAGATTATTATTCTGAGGAAGTTGGATATGAAGAGACATGGAAAATAATAGATGGGACATTGGATTTGGGAAGAGTATTTGCTAGTTTTCTTATTGTTGTTGTTATAATATCTATACAAAATTTCTCTCATATAGTATATGTATATATAATATGTACATGTAGTATATAAGGAAAAGGCCATTATATAGGTTAAAAATTACAATACAGGAGAGAAGGAATAAAGTTGAATTGATAAAGTGAATTATTTTGGCATTAAACATTTAGGGACTATGCATGTTTATCAAGGATATAGTAGTTTTAGAACATGGCTCTACTTCTGACCAACTGATTTTTACGGTTGATTTTCTTTTTTTTTAACCACTGTGAAAAGAATTTTAATGAGAAGTTTGTATATACAATATTCTGAATAAATCCACATTTTTTTTTTAAACCATGCATCGTTAATTGAATATTTTCATAGGGAAAAATGAGAAAAAGTTACCCTAATAGAAATCCCCATTGCCAGGGAAAATTCATAAGGAAGTGGGAAATAACAGCAGCTGAACATGCCTCCATGAGGCATGGACCCATAGACAATCTTAAACAAACTCCCTTCAAATGCTTCAAAGCCTGAAATATAAACACAGTCATATTTAGACAAACTTATAATGGTCAGAAAGAAAATTATTTAAGCAAATATTAAAATATAATGTCTTTTTCTGAGTAATAAGCTTTTACTAAACTAAATCTCCCCGACTGTTCTACTAGGCTTGAAATATTAATACAGTCCATTTAAAATGTCATCATAGATTGGATTATAACCCATTTCATATTTTGTAAAATATTATTATATTTTAATTATTAAAAGATCAATTTCTCTGTGATTAAATAACTAGTTATATCTTCTTTAATCTTCCTAGTAAATAGTATAGTGAAAATATAGGTTTATCTCCATCATTTAATGTTTAGAGATGAACTGTGTGACTAACTTAATAATTATAAATAGAAAATATCAACATGAGAAAAGAGAAAAATCACTTAAAAACTGCACAATTAACTAAAAACTTTCAAATTTTCTCATTGGTTCAAATTTTCTACTGAAGAATATAATAAATTATCACTGTTTATAATTTTTATGCTTTTGAGATATTACCACTAAACTTATATATTTGCCACTTTTATTTGGGAAGCTGTTATGTTCATGAATCTTTTAAAAATCCAAATAGAATTATGATCTCTAGATAGTAATATTTTAGGAAATATTGTAAATAAAAGATTAGCTTTTACAATACAAAGATAATCAGGAACATATTTCTGTGGAAAAAAATTCATGAAACAAAAATAGTATTGAATGTCAACCATAAAGATATATGTATATGTCACTATGTAAAGTACAGCATACGGAATATAGTCAGTGGTATTGTAACAGCTATATATAATGTCAGAGGGGTAGTAGATTGAGGGAGGGGGTTATCACTTTGTGAATGGTGTACATGTCTAACTATTACGTTGCTTTGTATACCTGAAACTAATAAAAAATAAAAATATATATTATTGAAATTCTTAATCTCTCCGAAAAAATATAACAAAACAGAAAAGGAGAAACCTTTTATGGGGTGACCTTACCCTTTGTTAACTGAAAAGTAAATAGTTCTCCATAGATAAGCTGCAATTCCCAAATAACACAAACACTGTATAAGAGGCATTTAGCGCTATGCAAATTAAAGACTATCTCTAACAGAGATTTTACATCACAGTGATTTCTCTTTTTACCAGTAATAATGATGACAAGAAAGAAAAATTAAGGTGACAATATTTCTGCAAAATTTTTGTTCATTATTTTAGTTTTGCTTAAAGACTCGAGTTGAAACAGCTATAACAAAAATTCTTCATCTTCTTCTTTTCTACCAGCCTTCAATATTTAAAGTAACATTACTCAAGGTATAATTGGAAATCTACCTTTGGATCAAGTCCAAGCCCAGCTCGTATTAGGATAACAGTAAGGGCAATGTTTCTTAAAGTTGAAGACCACGTAGTACTAATGCGAACATGCTTACTGAGGAATGGAACATTCCTGATGGTAAAACCAGCCAGTAACATCCCTTAAAAAAAAAAAGAAAATGAATTATGTTTAATTCAGTTGATTTTTCCATGAGAGAAAACAGAAATGTTTAATTTCCCCTCTTCAAACACCTATGTCTTTCATTACTTTGGTGAAGGGCAAGTTATATACAATTAGAGGAGGCTGCACAAATAAAGAAATGGAGATATGAAATGACACAGTTCAATGGGGTACAAGTAATCCAGTGTTGTTAGAACATAAAGGGCAAGGATGGGAGTCAGATAACGGGCAGGATGGGTCAGATTGTGAGTAGCTACCCCCACCCAGCACCCCTTCCTGCTTTGGAAGAGTAAGGAAAGTTTTAGACAGTAAGTGACACACTGAGTATTGCATTTTTTATGTGATAGTCTTGGTGAATTAGATAGACATAAAACTGGAGGAGAGACCAATTAAAAGCCTCTGCCACAGTCCCTGGAATAGTTGGAAAGAAATAGCCTAAGATAGGACAAAAGTAAAAGTCTTGGAGAGGAGAAAAAAGGTACAATGAATTCTTAAGAGGTACTGAAAGGGTCTTATGGACATAGAAAGGGTGTTAGAGATAATTTCTATTTACAGTGTACTGAATATTTGGATGTATTTAATACTTAGAAGATATGAAACATCTCTAATAGAAGTTCTTCCACCAATTTTCCTCTGTCCAGCTGGAGATTTGTGTAATAATGGTGATGAAGAAACACTGGTCAGGCAGATGGTGACTCCATGAATACACGTAGGATGTCAAAACAGTTTATGCAAAAACTATAAGGTTTTTTGGTGCCCTAATCACTAATATTTGGATCTTGTAATTGTATTTGAATTAGGTTATCTACAGAAAAACACAGTCTTTTCCAATTTTTTCCTTTTTTATAGTACATTTAAAATTAAGTAAAAATGTCCTATTAAATGATAAAGCAATAAGAATCCCATATTGTAGAAACGTACACTTGAAACCTATATAATTTTACTAACCAATGTCACCTCAATAAATTTAATAAAAAAGAATCCCATATTGAGTATATTTAAATTATTTAAAAATATATTCCAGAAAAAAAATCTGTGCATATATATAGAGAATAAATATTTCTATAAATGACTTATATATACATATATAGTACATATATATAATAAGAAGCTATATATAAACCATATTACATTGAAATATTTCTAAATTATAACTATTCCAACTAAAATATGTTCATAATTTACATACAGTCAATAAAGCGAAATGAGAGCTAATTCTACCCTTACCAAGAAGTGATGGAAGTTGAGGCACTGAAGGTATTCTAATGAGTTCCACAAGTTTCCCCCCAATTATGGCACTATAAAAGATAATTAACAGTCCAAATAAATTTCCACCAGGGAGACTGTCATGTTCTGAAATTGACCAGGTTACACACCATATCATAGAAAGGAAAACTCCTGAAACATAAAAAAAAAAACATATCTACATAGATATGGATATATACATATAAAAGATGAATTCTATTTTATTAAATATCATATTAATAGCCAGTCCTATAGGTGTAGACTAATGTCACTTGCTAGTATGGTTGAAGAAATATCTGTTTAACATCTATTGCAATGTACCTGTCAATTAATGGGACAAGTTTTAAACAAAGTTTTTTATTTTAAAAAATATTTTAAAACTATATATGAATCCTTTGAAGTGATAAACATTTCTCATAATATATTACATTTCTAAAATGTCATGGCAATGTAATGAGATTTATTCCATTTTATATTTTAAAGTAGCTTTTCCATCAGGAATAAGATGATTGGTTGTGATACATATTCTCAAATTTATTGACGATCACAGTGGCAGGGTGCCAAATTTTTCAACAGGAGCAGAGTAAATCTTTGTATTGAAAGGACAACTCAGTTGACATTTGTTATAAATTATTAAGGGGGGTAATGGCTGAAATGAAAGTAAACCTGGTCTTTGGGAGAATATAAAGTATCTTAGATTATGTGTAGGAAGCAGAAGTAGTCAGAGTAAGGACAAGGTAGTAGACATCTTATTTCTGGCAGCTAGATCCTATGGAAAGGTCGCTACTCACAGGGAAATCCATAGATTTCTATAAAGGACAGATAGTTACACTGTAAATTGCCATCTGAAAATTACATGGCTACCTTCATTTACTGTGAATGATAATTTCTAGTGCTTTTACAGGTTCTTAAAACAACGCAAGTGCACTTTTCAGTTGTGACCTCTTTTGGGCTGGATAGAATAAACAAGGAGGATTTTGATAAACTCAAGGCAGTAAGTTAGAACTAAGATTCTTGTCCCTTCCCCACTGACTACTGCTATTCCATGAACACTGGAAGGACTGCACTCCTACTGAAATAATGGACCAGAAAATATTCTACTGACAAAGAGAAAATAAAAGGCACTTTGTCTGATGTCTGAGTGATAAAATCACATCTGAGAATTCATATACAAAATATGCCTCAACTACCTGATGTTTAGGGCTCAAATTTATTTGAATGGTTTGGGAACCCCTAAACCCTATACCTATCAAAAAAAAGTGTCTTCCCATGGAACTCTGCCTAAGACAGTTAATAGGTTTTAGTTCAAAATATCCCAATAAACACTCCTGACTCCAGATGGCATAAAGTCCCAAAGATAAAAGCCCTACTAAATCTGAAGTTAAAATAAAACCTTACAAAATAATAATCCCCTATGAACAAAAGTTGATAGATACAACAAAGAATGGAATTAGATACCCAAAAACCTCAGCTAACAGAACTACTAGATACATACTATAAACTATGTATTTTCAAAGAAACTCAAAACAATTTAAAAAGACTAAAGCTATAAGAAATACCCAGAAGCAATGTAAAAGAATCAAAGAGAACATCTAGAAACTAAAAAAGTTACTGAAATTTAAAAAAATCACCAGATACCTTAAACAGCAGATTAGATACTGTTGAAGAGAGAAATATGGCAAACTGGTAGATATGAAGAAATTACCTAGCATGTAGCAAGAAAAGAAAAATGAGGTGAAAATTATGAGATATTTAGATTTTGAAAAAGATATAAAATACATCTGATGGTAGCTCCAGAAACAGAAGTGAAAGAGTGAAGAAGAGACAATATTTGAGAAGATAATTGGCTTAAAAAATTTACAGAATTGATTAAAACCATAATCAATACTGTACTGATTTGGAAGCAAAATGAGTTCTCACAAGGATTAAATAAAAATAGATACTTAGACATAATGGTAAGAAACTATAGACAACTAAATACAAAGATAAAGTGTTAAAGAATCCAGAGACACAGATTAATTATAAAGAAATAAACATTAGAGCAGTTCTCAATTTTCAATAGCAACAACAGAAGCCGGAAGAAAATAAAGTCTTCAAAGTGCAAAGATAGAATATCCAATGATAAATTCTACAGCCAAATAAACTATCATTCAAGCAAAGGACAAATTAAAGATATTGTCAAGCAAATATATCTAAGAACATGTTCCATTTTTACTGAGGGAAAAAAACTATTGCAAGGTATTCTTTAGGAAAAGGACATAGGACCAAAAAGGAAGGAATGATGGATAAAGAAATTTGTAAACATATAGGTTAATCTAAAAAAGTTTTGATCAAAATTGCTAAATCATACGATACAAAAATAAGTTGAAGGATTTCTAATAATAATGAAATAAAGAGGTTTGCAATTTATTTCAACCAAAAAAACCCCAACATATAAAACTATACAAAAATAAACAAAACAAACATTCCAGGATCCTGAAAATTGACCAAAGGAGTTACCAAATTGAGAAGTGTTTATTCTTGAAAATGTGCTTGAATTTTGGTAGAATCAATGAGTCTGGGGCCTTCCTGCCTGGGATTGTACCATTCCTTCCCTCCTTCTTCCCACTTCCAGCTCAGTTGGGAAAAATTGTAATTTTACAAATATGGCACTAGATATAAAACCAGCATCTTTGTTGCCAGAAGAGATAGGGGTAGATTTGATACCAAGTAAAGGGAGAAAACCCATGACTTTGCCAGGTAATAGTGGTAAACTGCACTGGGAATAAACAGAAAAACATGAAGTTTTCCTAGTTTGAGGTTGTAGTCCAAGTTGGGGTGAGTGTCAGACCACCTAAAAATGTAACTGGAAGATCCTGGACACGAGAAAGTCCTAGGAAGGTTGAGATAAGTTTTCCACATATCCATGAATGCTTGGGAAAGCACTTGTATACATGTGAAGGGAAAACTCAAGATAGTATGTTAAAAAGTAAAAAATGATGTGAGACTTGCAGCAACTTTGACTGAATTCTTCAGTCCACCTACAGATTACTCGACATTGATGGAAGTCTTATTGGCTTGAAAATAATGTCTCCCAAAAATCACTGGGTGACTACTAAGCTATGCAAACAAAATGAACCAAACAGGCTCACACCAAGATACATTATAATTAGAATGGCAAAGGTTAAACATAAAGAGAAAATCCTAAAAGTAGCAAGAGAAAGACAACTGGTTACTTACAAGGGAGCTCCCATAATACTGTCAGCTGATTTCTCAACAAAAACTTTGCAGGCGAGAAGGGATTGGCACAAAATATTCAAAGTGATGAAAAGTAAGGGCCTACAACCAAGACTATTCTATCCAGCAAGGCTATCATTTAAAATTGAAGGAGAGATAAAGAGCTTCCCAGACAAGAAAACGCTAAAGGAATTCTTTACCACAACCCAGGATTACAAGAAATGTTAAAGGGACTTCTTTAAGAAAAAGGGGGAAAATAAACAAACAAAAGAAGATAAAAAATATGAATAATAAAATGGCAATAACTATGTATCTATCATAATCACTTTAAATGTAAATGAATTAAATGCTCCAATCAAAAGACATAGGATAGCTGAATGGATAAGATAGCAGGACCCATACAGGAGAACCTGCTGTCTACAGGAGACCTATCTCAAATTGAAAGACACACCTAGATTGAAAGTAAAGGGATGGAAAAAAATATTTCATGCAAATGGAAATGAAAAATAAGATGAGGTAGCAATAGTTATATCTGATAAAACAGACTTTAAAACAAAGACTATAATGAGAGACAAAAAAGGAATTACATAATGATAAAGGGACCAATCAAACAAGAGGACATAATTCTAGTAAACATCTATGCACCCAACATAGGAGCACCTAAATATATAATACAAATATTGACCAACAAAAAGGGAGAGATTGACAGTAACACAATCATAGGAGAGGACTTCTAATACCCCATTGACTTCAATGGACGGATCTTCCAGACAGAAAATCAACAAGGAAACTAGGGCCTTAAATGACGCAATAGACCAGATGGATTTGATTGGTATGTTTAGAGCATTTCATCCCACAGCAGCAGAATATACATTCATTTCAAATGAACATGGAACATTTTCCAAGATAGACCACATGTTAAGACACAAAACAAGTCTCAATTAAATTATATCAAGTGATATAATTATATATAAATTATATATAAATTATATCAAATGATAGCCTCTTCTCTGACCACAATGGTATGAAATTAGAAATCAATTACCAGAAAAACCCCTGAAAAAACACATATTCATGGAGGCTAAATAACATGCTACTAAATAATGAATGGGTCAACAATGTGATCAAGGAAGAAATCAAAAGATACCTTGAGACAAGTGAAAAAGAAAACACAGTGATCCAAAATTTATGGACACAGCGAAAGCAGTGCTAAGAGGCAAATTCATAGCAATGCAGGCTTACCTCAAGAAACAAAAAGAATCCAAATAAACAATCTAACCTTATACCTAAGGGAATTGGAAAAAGAACAGCAAACAAAGCCCAAGGCATAAAAGGAAATAATAAAGTAAAAGGAAAAGGAAGGCAATAATAAAGATCAGAGTGGAAATAAATGGAAGACACTAAAAAA